>NC_045542.1:60730918-61030918 GCF_009769535.1 Thamnophis elegans
GCACCTGCAGGCCTCCCAAGATGGCTTCGAGAGGTGGAACTAAGCCAAGTACAGCAGGCGTGTGTGCCTACCCTCCAGGCTAGCAGCTGTGGAGGTATGAAATGCTGACACACCAGCTGCCAGGACCATTTATAACTCTGAGATTGCTCTCTCAGGACAATAATAGATGTTGGACAAACGACAATAGGGAGCGAAAAGTGCTATTAGTCATTACTGAAACTTTGCATTGCTCTCTGGCCAGTGCTAAAGCCATAAAGTCAGCATCCAATGGGCAAGCTCCTCCTCACCTCTGCCTCTCAACTAAAAGCTTTGGGAAGGCAAGCTGAAGTGCCATCAATCCTGGGGAGGCTGACAGTCAACATTTGTCACCGAAACATTTAAGGCTTGGCTTAATCTCTTCCTTTTGGAGAGTTCATCATAACAAATAACTGGGTGGCTTAACCTTGGCCAGCAAATCTCTTTTCTCACTCCAGCTGAAAAGAAAAAGTGGTTGTCGGTTGGCTCGCAAGCTGGCAATGTTTCTGCCTTGTGTGGTCCTAGACACATCCTAAATGGATCCAGAGTCGGCTAATGTTTATGTGTTCTGATTGTTACTGAGATACCGGCCCTGCCCAAACATCTTAAAATCTTGCCCTTATGTGGATACGCTGTTATCCATTCATCTTCTACTGTGAAGCAATGGAAACTGTTTGTATTGCTGATATTCTAAAGAATTGTTCCTGGATTAATAGTTTGTTTAGCGGTGTTGAATCCATACCTCAGAGTGAATTAGTGATTTCAATTGTTGGATAACTTGTCCTGAGATGGCATCCATCCCAGAAGCTCACTCAGGAATAAACATTCCACCTGCTGGAAAAGGAAAGTTGTCTCCAAATTGTCCACTTAAAAATAAGCTCAATGGTCAGAGAATACAAATTATAGATCTGGAGCCCTGTAAACAGACATTGGATTCAGATATTTTGATAATGGCCATTTGAACCCTAAACTACAGCTTGAGGCTGAAAAATTCAACAAATCCTAACTTACTATCGCATGCTGGGTCAATGATATTCCTGCTTTAGTACATAGAGCAACACAAGACTGACTTGATGCATTGATTGAACATTATAAATCGAAAACATTTTGTTCACAAATATTCTTCCCAACTCTATTACATATCTGAAGCAGCAGCCATATTAGATATAAACACCAAACTAAATTTAGGTAATTTATATACTGTAGATAGGATTCTGTGTGCCACGTAAGGCATCAAATAGAAAGCAGATGCTTAAGTCAGTTTCAATATTTAATTCAATGGCTAGCTTCCACAAAAATCCATGAGATAACTTGAGCCCTTGGTTGCGGTCTACTGAGAAATAGTTGCTGAGATCAAACACAAAATTCCAAGCACAAGCAAAATGAAGCTGCTGTGTAGTCTGGAATGGAAAGAGATTTTTTTCCCCTTCTATTCAATTGTGTCCAATTCTCAGAGACTGCCTGGACAAGTTTCTGCAGTTTCCTTGGCAACGTTTTTCAGATGTGGTTTGCCCTTGCCTCTTTCCTAGGACTGAGAGAAAGTGATTGGCTACAAGTCCCCCAGCTGGCTTTGTTCCTAAGGCAGGACTAGAACCTGCAGTCTCCCAACTTCTAGCCTGATGTCTCAACCACTACACTAAACCACTGGCTCTAACAATTCTGAGAAGAGTCGCTAGCATAAAGGAGAACATTAAATCTATTCCTATTGGCCCTTTACAGGTTCTGTAGGAAGTTCTATGCCATAAAGGTGAAGGCAGTGGTGGATAATTTATTTTATTACCAGTTTGCTCGCATGCATGCACAGAAGTGTCCGGGCAGGTGGGCAGAGCCTCCCACCACTGCAGGGCCAGGTTCCTCCCGGTTCGCCCTGGTGAGCATGTACCGGTTGGTTGGTGAAACCAGAAGTAATTAACTTCTGGGAACACCGGTACCGGTCCTGGCCCCTGTCGCCAAGGGGCGCAGTGGTTAAATGCAGCACTGCAGGCTACTGCTAGATCAGCAGTTCAGCGGTTCAAATCTCACCGGCTCAGGGTTGACTCAGCCTTCCATCCTTCCGAGGTGGGTAAAATGAGGACCCAGATTGTTGGGGGCAATATGCTGACTCTCTGTAAACCGCTTAGAGAGGGCTGAAAGCCCTATGAAGCGGTATATAAGTCTACTGCTATTGCTATTACTGCTATTGTCGCTGCAAAGCACCCTTTTGCTGGCGTGTTGCAGCTTGCTCGCTCACTCCCCTGCCTGTCCGCAGCTCATTCGCTCACTCCCCCGCCCATCCGCACTAAGCCCAGCCTGCCACTCATTGATTGGCTGGAGTCCAGCCAATCAGTGAGCAGGCTGGAGGTGAAGTGAAGCGTTTAAAAGCTTCGTGCTTGACCTCTATTTGAAAATTCCCTTCGGCCTTCGCTTTCCAGGAGCTTGCTACTTCCCCCTCAGGTAAGCAACTAAGCCCCGGCGGTGGGACTCAGGAGGCTTCAGGTGGGTGGCGGCAGCCAGCTTTCATGAGGGAAGGCCTTCCCTCGCAAAAGCTGCAGACTAGCGCACGCCACACAGCCGAAGTCGGGTGCGGGCGGTAACAGCAGTAGCGGCGATAGCGGCAGTAGGGGATGAAGGTGGGTGGGGGGCGGTGGCCTAGCTTTCGCAAGGGAAGGCCTCCAGGCCTTCCCTCGTGAAAGCCATGAGCTCGCGTATGCCATGCGACTGAAGGCGGGGGGGCGGCGGTGGCCTAGCTTTCATAAGGGAAGGCCTCCAGGCCTTCCCTTGCGAAAGCCTCAGCCTGGTTGTGAAGGCAGCCTACCTTTTGCAAGGGAAGTCCCCCGCCCCCCCTCTTCAGCCTTGCCTGGCTGGCTAAGCCTGCCAGGCGACCTGCTTAGTGACCCTAGCCTTGTCTGAGGGTCCAGTGTCTTAACTGTTCCTGCTGCCTGCCTACTCCCTGTTGCTTCCATCCATCGCGACGAGGATCCATCCATCGCATCGGAGTGCTGCTGATTCTGCCTGCTGGTAAGTGACCCATTTTTTTTAAAATGTATTTTAAAATAATGTTTTATTTAATGCACAGAATTTTTTAAAATAGTTTTACTTAAAAGGATTGAGTGTAGAATATTTTAAAATGGTTTACTTCAATTTATTGTGTGTGGATTCTTTTTTTAAATTGTCTTAGACTATTTAAAAAAAGATTCTATCCAAAATAAATTAAAATAAACCATTTTAAAAAATTATATACTCAATACTTTGAAATGTATTGTGCATAGAATTTTTTTTATTTTTTTAGTTTCATTGTAATTTATTGTGTATTGAATATTTTTAATGGTTTCATTTTAAATTATTGTGTGTGGAATAGTTTGAAATGGTTACAGTATAAATTATTATGGTGGATTGGACTAATGGTTACAGTATACTATGGCTGGTACAATAACTTAAAATTGTTACAGTGTAAATTATTGCTGGTGTAATACTTAACAATGGTTTTTAAGGATTTCTTTTATTTATAGAATACCTTTTTAAATTATTTTTTGGGAATTTTATTTTTTAATTGTTTATAAAATATATTTACTACAAGAAATGTTATTCCTTTTTGCACATGCTTTCTTTGTGATGCAATATGTTGCTTTTAAGTGTTCAGACCAGGTTTATGTGTCTCAAAGTGGCTGCTTTTCTATGGACAGGCCAGATTTCTTGCAAGGCAGCTTTGCTAGATTTAGTGTGTTTCATCCTCGTTGTTTAGGTAATTCTGAGGTGGTTGATGGTTCTGTGAGCGCCTGTCCTTTATAATTTTCCACATTGCCTTGATGGTTTTTATTCCAGTGACTTTGTCTTTCCTGTTCTTAGGCTTAGGGAAAAAAAACTGGTTTCATTGGCAGTCTTTTGGGGTGGGGATTCTTATTTTTTGGTGTTTTCCTGGCACTGTCATAGTTTGTGTGTGTGAGTGTGTGGGTGTATAATGTCCCGCAGTTATCTACACATTAATAATGATCTAGTAATATTAATAATATCTAGTAATTAGTAATATCTAGTAATAACATCATCTTGGCCACTCCCACCAGGTCACATGGGTGGCAGGTCACTCCCATCCGGTCACATGGGCAGCAAGCCACTCCCATCCGGTCACATGGTTGGCAATCCACTCCCACAAAGGAGGCCACGCCCACAGAGTAGGTTCGAACAATTTTTGAAACCCACCCCTGCGCCACTGCCACTACCAATTCGCCTGATCCGGGGCAAACTGGCAGAAACCCACCTCTGGGTGAAGGTCTGTGGATTGCTACTTGAACATGTCTGGCTTTTCCATCTTTAAGGCTTGCTCATCTTGTCAAATGTTTTCTACCTCAAGGAAACTTGCCTGGTTTTTCTCTGTTTACTTGTTTGTTTCCAAGGACAATTGTCCAGTTAAATCAAGTGATGCTGGAATGATAGTATATGAACAGCTGGGATTTTGAGATAGATTCTAGAGCCACTCATCACTCTGAATAAAACACCTGGAGCTATTCACATGGTTTCAGCATTGTTCTCTTTTTACGTAGCTCAAGAGTGCTGTTCAGGATAAAATAAACCACATTTCAATGCACTTGAAGCACTTCGGTTTAGGCTTAGTCCCTTTGTTTCCCAGAGAATTAAATATGATATATTTCTTGGATTCAAAAGCATTCTTGTCTCATGATAGAAACTATTACAGCTTTTAACTTGTCTTCTAATTTTCCAAACACTTGATATTTTAAAATTTGGTGATAGGGGGGGAGTTAAGGAAAAATGTGTGAGAGGGGGTGTTTAGCTTATTTTGTTATTGGTGGTGGTGGTGGTGATTTCTGCTTTTGTTGTGGTTTTTCCTGTGGTCTATCTTTCTGGAATCGGCTTTGAAAAGAGCCCAAGATATAGAATTTCCTTTCTGATGTCTTCTCTTACAATTTCCATGAGTGCAAGAAAAAAATGCACAATGAAAGAAAGTACTTTTACTTATGTACTATGTAAGCAGTTTTTAAATGCAGGAAGCCGTCCTTGTTAGGAATCTGCAAGTCACTTTAAAAAATCACCTCATTTTCAGAAAGCAGCTTTATGTTCCATCATTTCTTCCTAAGGGTTTTTCTTCCCCTTTCCAAAATCTATAAATAAAAATGGGCCAGGTGTTGAGGGTTCTTTACTCAACACCTGGACAATGCTTTACTGCAGCATACTTATTCTCCAACTATAGACTATAGCTCTCTCCCATTTTAAGACTTGCAAGGTGATATTGCTGTGTAAATATGTTTTCAATATTTGCGTGAATGGTGGAAGATGGAAGGATTTACATTCCTTGCAGTCATCTGGACATTGACACTCTTTCTAAGAGTTATTGAGGCCACTTGGAGGTTTATCCGTGCCCTCATTGCTTCAGTACCTAGTTCAAACAAAAGTATATCAGTCTGTAGTGTGGCATTCAACCTTTGCCTCCATCCAAAAGTTCCTACACTAGTTGGTATGAGGTGCTTTTTCAGTGTGGCTGTTCCTCTCTAGTCGTTACTGACTTGGGCAAGGCTCCAGGCAGGATATGCTGCTCACCATAGCTTGTGATCCTGAATGATAGTCCTCTTGCCTGCTTATAATAGCTGCCAATCTCCAGAGGTCGTCTCCACTTTCACCTCTGCATGCAAGCTGCTTGCCTCCTTTTCTTCTGAAGACTCCCACGCTGTCTTAGCATTTGAATTTGTAACTTTACTCACCTGGGTGAGGTGAGGCTGCCTCTGGACAGCCGCATGTCCTTGAAAATTCCTGGATGTGGCTCAATTATTGCTTGTGAGTAAAAGTTCTGAGTGAACGAATGAAATCCATGAGCAAAATGGTAAGAAGCATTTCAGGCTGGCTGCATATACCTTTTCCTAATGCAGACAGCAATCCCAACTTCATTCCTTCATATCAGGCCAACTGGATTTTGCAGCTCCTTTTCTTTAGTGTAAAAGGTGGCTGAGATATTTCTTCCAACTTGGCTTAACTCTTAAAACCCTAGAGCCCTTCTAGGGATGTAGGAGTCAACCATTTATCTGAAATGTTATAGGGTTTCCTGCTTGAGCAGGATGTTGGACTGGAAGACCTCCAAGACCACTTCCAACTCTGTTATTCTGTCTTTGCAAAGGATTCCTTCCTTTTCATGTTGCCTGGGATGACTTTTACAGGCAGGCTGCAAAAATGATAAAAAAAAATTGCACACACACACACTGCCTGATCAATCATTGCTCATTTGGGGGTTAATAGGACACAAGTCATACCTGCAGCATTCTGTGGTCCACATATAACTGTCCTGCAGTTGGAAGAATTTAGTCAGATCTGCTGGAGGAAGATACCAAAAGAAATATACCATGAACATTGGATAAAAGCTCCATTACAAGCTTCCCAAATGTAAAAGGACTCCTTTCTTTTCCATGATTTGCATGTAAAATTGTGAGCCTGCTTTCTGAGAAATGGATTTCTGTGTCTGCTTGTATTCTCCAGAGAACAACCATTTGCAGAGTCTGTTGGAAAAAACAAAGGGGCAGGCTCTGAAGATCTGACCAGGGAAGATGAGTCTGTTAATGGAAATATTGATTGTCTCAGAGGTTCAATGCTGCCAACCGCTCTGCGCATATGGTACCAGTTTTATTGATATATGAATAAGATTAAACATGACACCTGTGTCAAGCAAATCCCCAGGTACCATTTAACTAACACTTAAAGCAGCTGCTTTTGAAGGATTACCTTCAGGCACAGGCCACCCAAGCAGAACAATATCATCACCATAAGTACTTTCCCAGTTGTCGACAAATGGGAATTCTTGCCGTATGGCAGCAATCATTACACTCTATTAGTGCTAGCCAAAGAAGGGGACACTTAAGGCCTGGATTCTCACTCAGCCTTACATGAAGGCTTCCATGCGCTCTACATGGGGCTGCCCCATGAAGAGTGTTCGAAGACTGCAGTTGGTCCAGAATGCAGCCGCGCGAGCGATATTGGGTGTACCTAGATACACCCATGTTACACCTATCCTCCGTGAGCTGCACTGGCTCCCCATTGGTCTCCGGACACGCTTCAAGGTGCTAGTCGTTACTTTTAAAGCCCTACATGGTTTAGGACCTGGCTACCTGAGAGACCGCCTCCTGCCATTTACCTCCCAACGACCAATAAGATCACACAGTTTGGGCCTCCTCCGGGTGCCATTGGCCAATCAATGTCGGTTGGCGGCTCCCCGGGGGAGGGCCTTCTCTGTAGCTGCTCTGGCCTTGTGGAACGATCTACCCGTACAGATCTGGACCCTTACTACTCTTCTGGCCTTCCGCAAAGCCACTAAGACCTGGCTGTTCTGGCAGGCCTGGGGCTGTTGATTAGTATCCAGCCCCACTCTAACAGTATGCATGGTGTGAAATTTTAATACTTGTATCCTTCTTTTAAATTTTTTAATATGTGTTTCTTTTGTCTTGTCTGTAAGCTGCCCAGAGTCCCAAGGGAGTGGGCGGCATACAAATGTTAATAAATCTAAATCTAAATCCAAAAAGAGCCATTGGTGATGAAGCCCAATGGCTCTTCTTTACTGCAATCCTCCATCACAGCCACTGTGATGTCTGTATTATATGCAATTGCTTAACAGTACATCTATCTCAGATCCTCTCACACAAGGGTTTTATTTTCTTCCTTTCCAAGTGAGCCCACTTAAATAAATTCTATCAAAACAGGGAGACAAAAATAGCAGAGCTGCATTTTTCCTCAAGTGTTCCAGAAGGCCACAGAATCAACTGGCCAGTTATTCATCACCTGCCCCTTCCAGGTTTTTCCCTGTATATGGAAGAAAGTTGTAATGTGTAGCTGTCTTCAAAGCCAGACAATCTGTCATATCTTCAAATTGGCTTTGAGTTTTTCTGAAGAGTATTGAAAGCACCCAATTTGATTTGATGCTTCAACCAAATTTGAAGACTCCCTGAAGTTTCAAAGATTTGATTGAATATCTTTTAAATTAAACCACCTGTTTGAAGATCCACAGAGTCCAAATAATAAATTGATGAGTTAATAGTGTGACTGTCTAATTTCAAAAAATATATCATAGAATAAAGTAGAGAACGGAATCATTATAAGTTAGAAGTAAGATCTTTGAGACTTTGTACATCACCTGAAAGACAAAAACAATGGATCAGAGTCTCCAAACATCACAGTTTGAAGGTGGTGGTGGCCTCATGGATCATAACACACACACACACACACACACACACACACACACACACACACACACACGGAGTGGGAGTACTCTCAATCTACATGATAACAGGAATTTATATGCTGCAATTGTGATGGCCACTGGCACAGATAATTGTTAGTAAATGCCTAGGCAGTTTTATAAAGAATGGGTCTAATAATTTAGGGATATTTAGTTGAGCAGCAACTGAATGGTGTTTGATGCCAAAGAAAGTTGATAGCACAAATCAAATAAGTGAAACAGACCAAAGCTCAGCATTTGTACATTTGTGTGGATTACCGCAGGGACACGGTGGCTCACTGGCTAAGATGCTGAGCTTGTCGATCAGAAGGTTGGAGTTCAGTGGTTCAAATCCCTAGTGCCGCATAACAGAGTGAGCTCCCATTACTTGTCCCAGCTTCTGCCAACCCAGCAGTTCGAAAGCACATAAAAAATGCAAGTGGAAAAATAGGGACCACTTGGTGGGAAGGTAACAGCGCTCCATGCGCCTTCGGCGTTTAGTCATGCCGACCATATGACCACAGAGATGTCTTCAGACAACGCTGACTCTTTGGCTTAGAAACAGAGTTGAGCACCGCCCCCTAGAGCTGGAAACAACCAACATGCATATGTGGGGGAACTTTTACCTTTTTATGGATTACAGCAAAATTAATACCTTTCTTGCCTTTTATCCTTCAAGTAAAAATGTGAAGCCCTTTCCTTGTGGCTCACCTGGAGCTGATTTAAAATCCTGATTCAGAGTCCCAGAACTGTCTACCTACATCCAAGAGCATTAAAAGGAAAACAGACTATAAATTAGAAATTGCACCATAATACATTTTGCTACAACGCTAGTGAATATTTTAGTTGATGGAGTTTTGCATGGAATGATGAAATGTTTTGGCAAAAAAACCCATTGCCTTTTCAGGGTCCTGGCAACTATAATGCCTTAAAGAGTTTATGACTGACCCAGATATGTCAAAGATTGAGGGCTAAAGTAAAAAATATCAATGTATTTGTGAAATTCTTCCATTATCTTCATTATGTAGGTCATTAATGCCACACCTTGCTACAGTATGCCATTGGTAATCTCAGTTACTAAATTAAATGGATCTTCAAGTAGAATCCATCAATAATTCATATATTCTTACAGTAAAAATAGGCTTTGTTATCTTCCTGCATTTAAATGTTCTTTATGTCTATTGAATAAGGCAAAAATGAATATTTATACATTTCTGTATTGTGCCATCTCAAAGGAGTCCATAGCAGTTTAGAAAAGAAGGAGAAAAAGATAAGTATTGCTTTAAAAGATAGAAATAGAATTAAAAACAATACATAGGGAAAAATATTAATCAGAAGCAGAAGTAAAACTCAGCTAAGTCTTTCATGAAAACGATCTCTTAAATCTGAGCCAAAAATAATAGTTAAGGAAATCAAAATAAATCACAGGCAGATTTGAAACCAGCTAGGTCATACAATAATTGTTACCCTGTAAGTGTCTCTGCAAAAGGAAGGCTGTATGCCAAAGAATTGAGGCCTTTAAATTTTGGTGCTGGAGAAGACTCCTGTGAGTCCTTTGGACTACAAGGCAATCACACCAGTCAGTTCTAGAGGAGATCAATCCTGACTGCTCTTTAGAAGGCCAGATCCTGAAGATGAAACTCAAATACTTTGGCCACCTAATGAGAAGGAAGGACTCACAGGAGAAGAGCCTAATGCTGGGAACGATTGAAGGCAAAAGAAGAAGGGGACAACAGAGAATGGGGTATGGCTGGATGGAGTCAAGGATGCAGTACATATGATTTTAAACGGACTCCAGAGGATGGTAGAGGACAGGAAGGCCTGGAGGAACATTGTCCATGGGGTCATGATGGGTCGGACATGACTAACAATAACAGTGTGTCTCTGCAAACACCCATGCATTCAAGTTATTTTCTAAAATGACATGTGTGGTGTGACTGAAGCATCTCCATTAAAAGGGTTCCATCACAGGAGTTGGGCCCTTAAGAAGGCCAGACTTCCAGCTGCCAAACCCTTGTTGGCCAGACCCAGTAATGTGACTGACGTGTTTCTTCTTAGAGGGTTCTTAATCCAGATTCCACAATAAAAATCTTAGATACATAATAATTTGGTACACTATAGTCCTCAATCTTTGACATATCTGGGTCAGTCAGTCTTTAAGGCATTATAATTGTCAAGACCACGAAAGGGCAATGCATCTTCTTGGCAAAACATTTTATCATTCCATGCAAAACTGCACCAGCTAAAATGGCCGCTAGAATTGTATCAAAATGTATTACGGTACAATTTGTAATTAAGGTGCTTGCTATTTTAATCCCAGTCCTGCTTTCCTTTTTTGATGTTATAATTTAAAAAAAATGAAGATTTTCCTAATTTGCAGTTTAAAATATACCAAGGAAATGTTTTGCAGTTCCTCATTATCAGTTTTATTTTTGGTTTTTGGGTTTTTCTTTCTTTCTCTTTTCAGTATGAAGTCAGTTATTAACATGCTGGGATGATATTAAAGAGGCAGTGGAATGATTATCGTGCATTTTAACTAGAGTGTTTTAACACATGACTTGAATCCTTTTAATCAAAGCAGCATTTATGGTAAATCAACAAGAACAAGGCAAATACTTTTTGGGAGAGATTGCGAACCTTAATTCGATCTTAACTGCATTATAGTTTTTAAAATGAGATTCAGGTTGCTCTAGAGCAGGGGTATCAAACTCATGTTGTCACAGCGGCATCACGTGACATAGCTGGACCTTTTTTGCCCTTTGCTAAACTGGGTGTGGATGTGGCCAGCGTGTGATGCATCCGGTCCATGAGCCATGAGTTTGACACTCCTGCTCTAGAGTTTAACAAAGGTCCCCTAATGAGAGAAACAGGGCTGAATTTTCTGAGGAATGCTATATCTGTGTTGTAAAATTTTAGATAATGGCTGAATGTTTGTAAACTCCCTTTTATGCCACGATGAGTGATAATCTAGATTTTTACAACTCAGATGGGGTATACCAATGATGGGTTACTACCGGTTCAGATTGGTTCGGCCAAACTGATAGTTGTTTGGTGGCCTGGGTGGCTAGAACCGGCAGCAACCCAGGCCTGCCATGCCCCTGAACTGGTTCTCCAGGCAGCTCTGTAGGCGCCAACATCTTGTTTTTTGGTTCTGTGCATGCACAGAACAATTTTTATTGTATTGTGCATGTGTGCGCAGCGTGCATCAAGTGTCCGTGCACCCATGGGGTGCACTCACGAGCTAACCGGCAGTAGTGGCTGCCGGAATCCATCCCTGGGGTAGACCAACTTTAAGATTGGCTTACTTATTACTTGGAACATTTATGAAGAAAGAATGATCTTCAGCTCCATCATTAAATTGCTCCACAATCTAGGCTGTATTCTTAAGAAGCAAAACTAACCATCAATATTAAGGATAACAGAGACAGGTCTGGAAAATAGCCATGAGATGAACTGCATGGACATAGTGGTTCTGCATTTTATCTGGCCTGGTCCAAATCATATCATACTTTCTGTACCATAATAAGGAATTTGAATTGAGTCCCAAAAGCTTTTTGTAATCAAAGCAGTTTATTTCAACACAAAGTAATTGATGTTCCAACATCTAGTCCTTTTCACCCCAAAGACAATCAGATATTATTTATGTATTGGTTCAGTACATAAATCTCCTTTATTCATAAACTTAAGCTGTGTACATAGTCCTCCTTCTTCCTAGCTTTCCCTGCAACAACAATCTAGTAACTTAAGATTTAGTAGGAAAACGTGACTGGCACAAAGTCACTGGATTAGCTTCCATGGACTAGAAATTGGTTCTTTCTGGTGCCAGTCAAATCCTTTAGCCACATTAGCATTGTTTTCAGCCTGAGAGTTCAGTAAAAAAAGAGGCATATTTGGAGATGCAAATCATTCCCGATCTACACAGAATCTTTTCCAGAAGCTTCACATACATTTTAAATAACAGACTAGAAAGAACTGGAATATAATAATTCCAACATACCCCATGTGTAAAGACTGATTATAGTAGTAAGACTAAAGATGTGCGCCTGGCTTAAGACATTATACAAGATCTTGGCTCAAAGCTTTTTCCAGATGATATTATTTCCTCTTTGAAGGTGAATTCATGTTGTGAAATAGACCTATGCACCAGGGACGTGCAGTCACTAGAGGCAAGGGAGGCAGAGCCTCACCAATCTCCTCAGGAAAAAGAAAGAAATTTAAATATATATTTTTTAAATAATTAAAGCCAAGATAGTTGCTACAAGATTCCAGGTCACAGTGGCTTGGTGTCTGCTTAGTGTTAACCAAAGCAGGAGGCGAGAGAACTCGGGGCCTCTTTTCCATAAGGAATTTTTCACCTTCTAAAAGTTAATAAAGAGTTAAAAGGCAAAGAAGTTCAGATGGAAAAGAGGCACTAATTCTCCCGCCTCCTGATCTGCAAGCAGCCAATTATGTCTTCTTGAGCATGCTTACGTTGGGCGGGGCGTGCTTCAGAGGAGAGAGGAGTGGGAGAGAAGGAGGAGGCTGGTTCTTTGCTGCAGACCTGGGCGCTTGGCGGCTCCCGCGATGCAAAGTGCCCCACCATCCCCGATGCTGCCGCCCACTGCCCCGGCCTGCTTTTCCAACCTCCGCCGCTGGAAGTCCCGGATCGCCTCTGGGGGAAGGCTGGGTGAGAAGCAGAGCGAAGCTTCTCTGCGGCCTCCTGGCGCTGCACAGAGGTTCTCACAGGAGCATGTGTCAGTAGCCGGCGGCCTGGAGTGGCCCCGGCTGCGAGACAAGGGAGTGCTTAAAGCAGCCGCTGCCGCCGCCCCTCCTCGCTCCATTTCTCACTCAGCCTTCCCCCAGAGGCGATCCGGGACTTCCAGCGGCGGAGCTTGGAGAAGCAGCGGACGCAGGCCGGGACAGCGTGGGGGCAGCGGGGCACTTTGCATCGCGGGAGCCACCAAGCGCCTTTGCTGCAGACCCGGGCGCTTGGTTGCTCCCGCGATGCAAATTCCCCCCCCCGCCAAGGCCGACCGCTGCCCTGCTGAGCTGTTTCACAAAAGGATGCCCAGCTGAGCCTCACCAGGTATAAACCTCACCGCACGTCACTGCTATGCACATTAGTTAAAACCAGTGGGACAACTTGCCTCCAAAAGTTGTGGGTGCTCCAACACTGGAAGTTTTAAAGAAGATATTGGACAACCATTTGTCTGAAATGGTATAAGGCAGGGGTGTTGAGGGCCTGTGAGCCGGATGCATCACGTGCATAATGCCTAGGCCCAGTTTAGCAAAAGGAAAAAAAGCCCCAATACGCCATGTGATGACACCACGACGATGTGAGTTTAACATTCCTGATATAAGGTGTCCCCCCTGTCCAGAGGGTTGGACTAGAAGACTTCCAAGGTCCCTTCCAACTCTGTTATTCTATTTTATATTTTGGAATACGGAGTGAGCAATCTTTGGAACCTAGAATTGAACAGTTTACTGGAAAAGAATGGGACCCATTCTGAACCCATTCATTTGAAAATGTACCTTACACAGAGACTTTTGCAGCTATCTCACCCTTTTCTTTGCTCCTTCCAATCCATCTTTTCCAATGGTTCAGTGTAGTCAATAAAGTAACAGAATTGGAAGGTACTTCAGAGGTCTTCTAGTCCAACCCCCTGCTCAAGCAGGGAACCTATGCCATTGGACAAATGGTGGCCCAATCTTTTCTTTAAAATCTCAGGGTTGGGGAATCCACAACTTCTGGAGGTGAGTAGTTCCATTGATTAATTATTCTCACTGTCAAGAAATTTCTCCTTAGACTTTAGGTTGCTTCTCTCCTTGATTAGTTTTCATCCATTGCTTCTTGTTCTGTCTTCAGATAATTAGGAGAATAGGTTGATCCTTTTTTCTTTGTGGCAGTCCCTTAGATATTGGAACAAAGCTATTATGTCGCCCTTGGTCCTTTTCTTCATTAAACTAGGCATACCCAATTACTGTAGCCATTCCTCATTTTAGCCTCCAGTCCCCTAATCATTTTTGTTACTCTCACCTGCATTCTTTCTAGAGTCTCAACATCTTTCTTTAACCTGGAAACCAAAACTGGATGCAATATACCAAGTGTGGTTTTTCGAAGGCATTATAAAGTGGTATTAACACTATACATAATAGATCCCTCTGTTAATGCAGCCTAGGACTGTTAGCTTTCTTGGCAGCTATAATACAGTGCTGGCTCATATTTAAGTGGATGTCCACTAGGACTCCAAGATCCTTCTCACAATTACTATTGGCAAATACTACCTATTCTATACCTGCACATTTGGTTTTTCTCATCTAAATGTAAAACCTTACTTTTCTCTCACCATTGAATTTCATTTTGTTAGATTGGGCTCAGTTTTTTGAGATCCTTCTGTATCTTAAACCTAAGATACAGTGTTGGCTATTCCTGCCAACCTGGTGTCATCTGAAAATCATTGTTTTCCTCTTTTCATTAGAAATTAGGAATTCAGCTAAACTAGTAATGTTAGTTAACCAGGACTGGCTTGTTTTATCATATTATAGACTAGAGGCTCTGCAATGTGGCAATTAAAACAGCCAACCTGGGGAATAGCATCATTGGTCTAAAACAGCAGTGTCAAGTACATAGGCACGGACTCCAATATAAAGTAAACTAATTATGATATATGTAGGACAGCATTTATATGCAATATTTTCCATATTTATATTTGTTATAATTATATAGAAGAATGAGACCATCCAAACCCAGCCAAGGGTTTCCAATGACTAGACAGTCTCTATAGTAGTAGAAAACTGTTACTGAGCTCATTGGTACATTCAAGTCTGCATGTGTGTATATAGTTGTGGTGGTGGCATTCTATGATAGAAAGAGAGAGAGAAATCAGCAGATAGTTTAATTTCCTTGTTATGACAGGTGGAATTAAAAACACAGACGAAAGCATCTGATTCAATCTCATCCCAGCATGACTCCAGTGACCTCTTGAGGCTTTGAAAGAATGTTCAGAGTCCTCTGTGACTGTTCAAGATGTGACTTCAGGCCAGTCTTTCTTAATAGGCAGCTTTAGTGGCCTAAGATCTTTTCATTAAATATGAAAAGACATCCCTGTCTTTCCCTTTCATAAGATGTGCAATTCAAAGAATTGCGATCAAAGCTCTGGAAATTAGCTTGTTGACTCAGAATAATGAGTTTTTATCTTAATGTGTGCTTCAGAAAGGATCTGGAGATGTCACCGTTGCCACATGAGCTCATGCTTTGAATAAGCAGAAAGCATTTTAGCCCATCAGATGTCTTTTGAGATATTTGCTGGTTCTTAATGTGTCTTAACTCCTTCTGTGGTTAAAAACCTGTGTGATGATGGGGAAGACGAGGAGAAAATTACAGCCTTGTTTTTAACAAGCTTGGATAATTCAGGTACAGAGATAATAATCAAATCCAAAAATAAAACCCCAGGGTCCTGTAGAATGCTGCCTGATACATTTGCTGAACAATTTAGTTCTATCAGTAGGTAAGAAAGCAGGCAGCACAAAGAGAAAATTAGCAAGTCACATGTACAATTATTATAATGCTGTGTTTTTTTGGCATTGTTTTTCATGCTGAGTAAGATGAACACGCTGCAGGAAAAGAGGATGCTACAGAGAAAATTAATAGAAAGTTTCAAAGGAAAAAGATGAAGTTGTAACAAAAGCGCCATGAAAAGTTATTGTTGTTGTTGTTACAGCTCGGCAGAGTGAAGCTCCCCGTCAAAATCCCAACATGTATATTTTCTATTCATGCACAGTGCTGAAATGATAGACTTTGTCTTGGGAAATAAGAAATCATTGACAGACAACAAGATAAAGAAACAAAGTCAGAGACTGGGTTTCTGTAAAGCAGTAAGTCATAATTTAGTAATTACTTTAGTGACTGATATTACTTACCATGCCTACAGTTTGTAGACTCTGATTTCTGACTTAGCATGATGAGCAAACCAGGCCATTGTGGGTTCTTCAATACATGTCAATTAATAACACTGTAGTTTAGCATGGTGTGTAAATCCAGCTGATCAATGTATGGTGGTCTAGAATCCAAGGTTAACTTCCATATGTAAGAGAAGGTGGGTCCAAACTGATCCAACTCAGTTGTTTTTTGTGTCTCCACACAGGGTCATAGCTTATTTACTCAAAATCATCTTCAGTTCCAAGAGTACATTCTGCATTCAAGGTAGTGTGGACTTGGATGAGCAGATTATATAACAAAGAAAGTGCCAACTGGAGGAAGGACAGTCTGGGAAAATATTTTGATTCAATTCAACCTACAATACAGCATGCAGATACCCGTTCCTCACCATAGGACCTAATGACTCCAAATGACAAATCTGCATTATGACATCAGTCTTGCCTTTTTGTATGTCCATTGCAAGTACAAAAGGGGTAGACTCTGTGATGCGCTGTATTCACTCCCTTGCAGGTGCCTGTGTATAGTCAAAGAGTTGTGCTGGTGAGATGGACTGTCAAGAAATTTGATAAATAAATAAAAATCATTTTTCAATTTACATGCATGTTGTCAACAGTAACAGAATCCAAGATACTGGTGTGGTTAATGGTGGAAAAGGAAAATCAGCAAAAGCTGTAGATACATTATTCAGTTCTGAAACTCAGAATTGAACTATTCTTTAACTGCTCAGCAATTGAATCAGAACTTGAGATGGTTGCTTTGATTCCTAGAAACCTCTCTCCCATTCACTCGTCTTTGTAGACTAGGAAAGGATAAAATAAAAAATAATCCCCTCATTCACTCTGGTGCAGGATCACTTCTCCCTGGCTAACTGTATTAAGGGAAAGACAAAGCTCCTATAATTTAGATGGGGCGGTTACCTCAAGGTAACCGTGTGCCATCACAAGGTAAAAAAAATGGTTATTTGCAGGGACCCAGCTTTATTTAAATTGACCCACATAAATCCTTTGGAACGTCTTTAGATTGTACAAGGAAAAAAAACTTAAATAGCATACCTCCAGGGTACTGTATTTATGTTTAGACCAATGGTTCTCAAATTTGGCAACTTTAAGATATGTGGACTTCAACTCCCAGAATTCTTCAGCAAGGGGAAGTAAAGAATGCTGGCTAGGGAATTCTAGGAGTTGAAGTTCACAAATCTTAAAGTTGTCAAGGTTGAGAAACACTGGTCTAGATGGTATTTTTCTGTCTGGTGAATTTGGGAAGTGATGAAACTATCCCACCAATAAGAGAGGACTGAAAGTCATTACTACAGAAGTATCTCTTGGTGGGTTCTTGGTCACAAAATTATTACCTTAACCTGTCAGCCCTGGAGGCCATTTTTTCTCTGGATCTTCAGAGTTGCCATACTTAGTGCTGTGGAAAACCGGGAAAGTGGATTGCATGGAGTAGTAGAGCTATATAGCCATAACAACATTATTTTCTCTGGGAATCAAGGGTGATTCAGCCTGCACCTGGAGTGGTGTGACTGGGAGGCATCTCCAGTTGAGACAGTGGAGTGATTGGACCATGCGATGGACATGTGGGTGCAGGGAAAGAGACTTTGATTTTCTTTTGAGTGGGGAAAACCTGGAAACTTTCAGATTCAGGTTTTCCCAGATGTGCCAATATGACCTCTCTAATAAAATGGAACTTTGAGGAACTCCTTAGCCTCGGAGTCTTAGGGGTGTTACTTGCAACCCTGAAATAGCCACTCTTTCTTGTCAAAGTTAATATGCTCCCCTGATGGGTGCATTGACTTCTTTATAACAATCATCCCAAATCTGATCCTTCCAGGTGTGATAAAATAACATCTTCTAAAATTTCTAGCTAGTAGATATCTAGTAGATAAGAAGTAGATACACTTCTTACAGCTATCAAACCTCCCGTGGAAATCCAGAAAACCACAAAAAGCTTCCAAATTATAGTTTTCATTTCCCCCCTACCATTTAGCAGTCATTTTTTCAGCCATAGCTGCCCTGTAGCTGGATTGCTGGCCTTATACAATATTCTTTCATTTAGAGCAAGGTTACATTAATTTCAGATGAATGGTTTTCAGTATTTACCTCTAGTGTATAAATGCTGATTCAATTTGAAGAACTTAAGCTACTATAAGAAATCAGATGTCTCTACAAATTGTGAGAAATGTATGTCAGACCGCCTTACTTTGGCTTCAGGTAAGATTAAAATTATTATTTACTTATGCAAAGAGAGATTTGTACTTCAATTAGCCTATTTATCTAGCAATATATCATCCTAAATTCGTTTATAGAACTTACCCCCAGCAAGTCATATATCAAATTGTACAACTAATGCTAATTGAAAATTTCAGGAAAAGGGAAACATTGGATATCTATACAATGGTGAAGAAATATTAGTATTTCACAATTCACAAAATCTTTGTATATATGTGTGACATTTCCATGGAATTTTAATGCACATTTTCTCCTCTTGTATTATGCCATCATTTTTATAGATGGTTCAAAGGAGCCCAACCATACCAGTTCAGGCTTCATTTGCATAGATTGCACCATTGCCATCAGCCTTCCTAGGGAATCATCCATCTTCACGGAATTATGTGCGGTCTCCCCACTAGTCACTTGGTTACATCAGAATATGATAACTGGAGAACATTTGCCTGAACTCTGCTTCAAGTAAACTTGTTTCAGCAATTGTTTCACTTCTAGCAATTCACACAGCCTACTTAGACTGGCCAAGATTTGATTTCAACCAGCCCCCATTTATTCTCTTTTCTAAAGTTTTCAGCCATTAAAATTTGTCATACCTACAATTCCCTTTTTGAAAATTGATCTTCACAGACTTTGTATCTATTGACAGGTTTGAAGCATATGTAGACCACTATAGATTAATCCATATTTTCCATAAAAATGTACACAGTACATATGTGTGTGCCTGTGTATGTATGCATTCCCACAATTTGCCCCAAATCCTCTACTTTTATACTATGTCCAAAATTTCTGGCCTAGGTTATCATGGTCTCTTTTACAGTCTATACTTCCATTTTGTATCTTAAAAGAAAGTTATATATTTTGGTAATCATTTCCCCTCCCATTTCTTGCAATAATTTATCTAATTCCAATTTTTTCTTATATATACCATTTTGCTCATGATCTTTTTTAAACCTTGTTTTAATCTATAAATAAGGCCACCATTCCATCACAATTCCTTGTTTTTTTCACATCCTGGACCAATTTTAATTCTCCTTTGCTCTCTAATAGTTTTGTATATCTCACCATTTTATTAAGATCTATAGTATTTGGGTAAATCATTGCTTCCATCGTCGATAACCAAATTGGGATCTTCACAATGGTTGTTGTTGTTTTTTTCCTCAGGTTCCTAATAGGGCATCTCTTAATATGTGCCTCTGAAAAAATGAATGGGATTTATTTTTCCTCTCCCAGAGAAAGGCATGCCAGCCAAGTTGGAGGTCGTGGCCTTCTATCATTAGTATCCTTTTATTTTTCAACTGAATCCAGTCCTTAAGTCACATCATGGCTGCAGCTTGATAATAGAGTTCCCAGTCTGGAATTCCATTTCAAAGACAGAAAGAAACAAAATTAAAAATTAGAAATGTGTAGCGTCTATCCAAGCAATGGTGAACCTTTTTTGGCTCGCATGCCACAAGCGGGGGGAGTGTAGGGAGGGTTATGCACGGGCGTGCTGCACCCATAATGCAATGCGCAATCCCCCAGCACACATCCGCGCATGAAAGTCACCCCCCCTTTTTTGCATGCTTTTTTCGCCCTCCCCAGACTCCAGAGGCTTTATAGCAGCCTGGGGAGGGTGAAAACAGCCTCCCCAAACCCCTCCCGGAAGCTTCAAGGAAGCTCCCTTCCGGAGCTCCCCTGAAGCCTCCGGAGCGCAAAACCCCCGGCCCTATGGGCAAACCGGAAGTTCGAGGAGGCCCTGCGGAGTCTTCAGGGGCCTTCTGGAGGCTTCCCTGAAGGCTCCGGAGGACAAAAAACAACCCAATGGACTGGTTTGCTCATAGGGCTGTTTTTAGTCCTCTGGAGGGCCTCCGGGAGGATGGGGGAGGCTGTTTTTGCCCTCCCCAAGCTCCTATAAAGCCTCTGGAGCCTAGGGAGGGCAGAAAATGGCTTTAAAAAAGGCTGAATTCAGCTGGTCAGTGCGTGCATGCACACTGGCCACCTGACAGGGCAATGCCTTGCATGCCATGACAAATGGTTGGCATGCATGCCATAGGTTCGCCATCCCAGATCTATCCAATCTTGTTTGAAAGAATCTATTTGGAGCTCTGAAAATTTTCCATTGTCCACAATATATATATATTATGGAGGAAGAGAAGGAAGTGGAAGAGAAGGTTAAGTAGGAGAAAGAGGCAGGGAAGGAGGAGGAAGATTAGAGAGGAAGAGAAGGAGAAGAAGGCAGGAGAATCACACAAGAAGATGGAAAAGGAACCATTTCCAAATATACTTATAGGAGCAGATTACATGGAAGGTGGAAATCACATGTCTTGTTTCCCCCTCCATGTTTTTTACATAGACATCTGACAAGGTTATTAGCCATGATGGTTGCACACATAAATTGAGTTTTCATTTGGCATAGCTTTTTTTCCTCCTATATTAATATAATGAAACTTGAAACCAACATTCCAGCAGTTTCTGCATTTGTTATTGGCAGTTTGAACATTCTTTAATTGCTCTCATTTTGTAAAAAAAAAAAAAAGACAGAGAGAGAGAGAGAGAGAGAGAGAGAGAGAGAGAGAGAGAGAGAGACAGTGCATAACAGAACTTTGGTCACGCCCATAAAGCAGTAATGTTGGTATAAAACTACATCATCTAAATGCAGATCAATATGCCTGATGGTGGATGGGTAACAGAATGATATGTGAGAGTATTTGGGCACAAAAGGCTCTTAACTGTTGATTACATTCCTTTCCTTCATCACCTAGCCTAATAGGTTATAATTCTGCCCTAGTAACATGGCCTATTGCTCCCCAAGGAGTAGACTGTGGTCTGGGAAAAGGATGACGATTTCTCAGAGAAAATGAGAGGATACAGGTTCCTACGCTAAGAGGAATAGGCCTTTTATATACATTCATCATTAAACAACCAGCTACCTCAAATCGGAGGAAGATTAAAATACCCTGTCTAAACCATAATGGGTTGTTTTGAGACATGCCCTCCTTACATTTAGACGCTGTAGCTATGGCTCATTTGCAAACTGAGGACAATGTGAGATTTTTCCTTTCATTGCACTCATCATCCATTTTTTTTCAGCAGTTTCAAAAAAACAACAACTTTATATTAAGTACCCTATTATATCTCTGGACATTAAAAGCCATTTGAATGAAGAATCTCATGACAAATAGAATTTCAAAGCTAAAAAGCAGGCACAATGAATTATGGGTTTGGGTGCCCCTCTACCAAATTTGCTCTGAAACATTAGGCAGTATGTGAGCTATTATTTTTGGCTGCATTAGAATGGGCTCCTCTATTATTTTTCTTTCATTGTGTTTAGTAAAATGTGTGAGAGGCAAATTATAGGGAGAAGTGGGTTAACTAAAGGATAATGCATTGTTGGGGTCTTTATTTATTTTATTTTATTTATATATATATTCACATCTTTATAAATTTAACAGACTATTCAGAAAAGAAGCTTGGGTTCATCCTAAAATCTACAGCAGAATGTAAGGTGAAGCAAATCAAGTTCTTTACATGGATGGTAAATTTGCATTTGGCAGTGTTACTTTTGGTTACAAATGGCAATCTTGTTGGTGCGTTGATCACAGCCTATAGGCCTGTGATGGTGAACCTATGGCACGTGTGCCAGAGGTGGCACGCAGAGCCCTCTCTGTGGGCATGCATGCTGTCATCAGCTGCTCTTCTGGTTTCCCAGCCCATTGGTCTTTGCAAGCACCAGAGTGCCGGAAAACAGTCTGAAAATGGCCCCAAAACAGCCCAAAAAATGCCCAAAAAACAGGCATGAGCACACCCACCTGCTTTGGGTTTCTGGTGCTTCGACGCATGTGAAGAACGTTGCCAAGACAATCTCAATCTTCCATGGGAAAAGACCCGAATACAACAAGATCAGCATACCTACACCCGTGAAAATCTACAAATATATATATATATATTTAAAGTCACAACCCCTGGTATGCCCAAATATGGGAGGAAGGTCACACTTCCATTCTCTGTCATTCGGCTCGTCACAAGAGACCATCCAGACAGAAACCCAATATTTTTACTGTTGCCTTTTTGTTACATTTGTTATGTTTGTGCTGATAAATAAATAAAGGGAGACTAGTATAGATCTATTTCAAGCTATTTAGCTCTCATCAGCTAGCCATACCCTTGCTGGGAATCGAACCTGTGCTCTATTGCCTCTTAGGCAGATGTGTTAACCATTGAGCTACAGAGCTCGACTCCTTATCAGCCAGGCCAGGGTGAAAGGTATATATATAAAGTCACAACCCCTGGTATGCCCAAATATGGGAGGAAGGTCACACTTCCACTCTCTGTCTTCGGCTCGTCACAAGAGACCATCCAGACAGAATCCCAATATTTTTTACTGTTGCCTTTTTGTTACATTTGTTATATTTATGCTGATAAATAAATAAAGGGAGACTAGTATAGATCTATTTCAAGCTATTTAGCTTTCATCAGCTAGCCATACCCTTGCTGGGAATCGAACCTGTGCTCTATTGCCTCTTAGGCAGATGTGTTAACCATTGAGCTACAGAGCTCGACTCCTTATCAGCCAGGCCAGGGTGAAAGATATATATTTAAAGTCACAACCCCTGGTATGCCCAAATATGGGAGGAAGGTCACACTTCCATTCTCTGTCATTCGGCTCGTCACAAGAGACCATCCAGACAGAAACCCAATATTTTTACTGTTGCCTTTTTGTTACATTTGTTATGTTTGTGCTGATAAATAAATAAAGGGAGACTAGTATAGATCTATTTCAAGTTATTTAGCTCTCATCAGCTAGCCATACCCTTGCTGGGAATCGAACCTGTGCTCTATTGCCTCTTAGGCAGATGTGTTAACCATTGAGCTACAGAGCTCAACTCCTTATCAGCCAGGCCAGGGTGAAAGTTATATATTTATTTATCAGCACACATAACAAATGTAACAAAAAGGCAACAGTAAAAATATTGGGTTTCTGTCTGGATGGTCTCTTGTGACGAGCCGAATGACAGAGAATGGAAGTGTGACCTTCCTCCCATATTTGGGCATACCAGGGGTTGTGACTTTAAATATATACCTTTCACCCTGGCCTGGCTGATAAGGAGTCGAGCTCTGTAGCTCAATGGTTAACACATCTGCCTAAGAGGCAATAGAGCACAGGTTCGATTCCCAGCAAGGGTATGGCTAGCTGATGAGAGCTAAATAGCTTGAAATAGATCTATACTAGTCTCCCTTTATTTATTTATCAGCACAAACATATATATATATATATATATATATATATATATATATATATATATATGTGTGTGTGTGTGTGTGTGTGTGTGTGTGTGTGTGTGTGTGTGTGTGTGTGTGTTTATTTGTGCTAATAAATAAATAAAGGGAGACTAGTATAGATCTATTTCAAGCTATTTAGCTCTCATCAGCTAGCCACACCCTTACTGGGCTAGCTAATGAGAGCTAAATAGCTTGAAATAGATCTATACTAGTCTCCCTTTATTTATTTATCAGCACAAATAAAAACACAAATATAACAAAAGGCAACAGTAAAAATATTGGGTTTCTGTCGTGATGGACTCTTGTGACGAGCCGATTGACAGATGTTGGAAGCAGTTAGCTTCCTCCCATAATTGGGGCTTACCAGGGGTTGTGACACTAATATACACACACACACACACACACACACACACACACACAGATATATATATATATATATATATATATATATATATATGTTATATTTATGCTGATAAATAAATAAAGGGAGACTAGTATAGATCTATTTCAAGCTATTTAGCTCTCATCAGCTAGCCACACCCTTGTTGGGAATCGAACCTGTCCTCTATTGCCTCTTAGGCAGATGTGTTAACCATTGAGCTACAGAGCTCGACTCCTTATCAGCCAGCCAGGGTGAGAGGTATATATTTAAAGTCACAACCCCTGGTATGCCCAAATATGGGAGGAAGGTCACACTTCAACTCTCTGTCTTCGGCTCGTCACAAGAGACCATCCAGACAGAATCCCAATATTTTTTACTGTTGCCTTTTTCTTACATTTGTTATATTTATGCTGATAAATAAATAAAGGGAGACTAGTATAGATCTATTTCAAGCTATTTAGCTCTCATCAGCTAGCCACACCCTTGTTGGGAGTCGAACCTGTGCTCTATTGCCTCTTAGGTAGATGTGTTAACCATTGAGCTACAGAGCTCGACTCCTTATCAGCCAGCCAGGGTGAGAGGTATATATTTAAAGTCACAACCCCTGGTATGCCCAAATATGGGAGGAAGGTCACACTTCCACTCTCTGTCTTCGGCTCGTCACAAGAGACCATCCAGACAGAAACCCAATATTTTTTACTGTTGCCTTTTTGTTGCCTCCCAAACATCTGGAAACCAGCGCTAGTCAACAAATGAGCCCCACCTACCACCCAGGCCGTTACAACACAAAACAACAACAGACTCACAGCCAGCACCAATCAGCACCAATCTACCAATCATGATACAACCACACAACCAATCATTCCACTTATTGAAACAAAGCCAGCACTGTACACACCCCACCAAGATTTATAGAAAGATGGCAGCTCCGATCACACTTTAAGCCCAAAACCCAGCCTGAAGATGGCGAGTGAGACCTCGCTGAAACGTTGCCAAGACAATCTCAATCTTACACCGGAAAAGACCCAAATACAACAAGACCAGCGCATATAGCAATAGCAATAGCAGTTAGACTTATATACCGCTTCATAGGGCTTTCAGCCCTCTCTAAGCGGTTTACAGAGTCAGCATATTGCCCCCACAGTCTGGGTCCTCATTTAACTACCTCGGAAGGATGGAAGGCTGAGTCAACCTTGAGCCGGTGAGATTTGAACCACCGAACTGCAGCTAGCAGTCAGCTGAAGTGGCCTGCAGTACTGCACTCTAACCACTGCACCACCTCGGCTTTATATATATATATATATATATATATATATATATATATATATATATATATATATATATATATTACACACACACACACACACACACACACACACACACACACAGAAAATCTTCTAACATCACTTACAGGGATAGGAAAAGAGGGCTAACATCGTATCAAACCTCATGTTGATTTTTTCATTTAGCAGAGATTTTTGGCAAAATAAATGCATTGATAGTTGCAACAGCTTCCTGAACTGGATTAAGTTATGTAAGAAAAATATACCAAATACCAAGTGAAAGTGATCCTGGGAAATATGATTCTTTGGTCCTATTTTTCTATCATGTTGCAATGAGAGAGAGAGAAAGATTATAGCACAGTATAACTGAAACTTGGCAACTTGTCTGGAATGAGGAATTCTGAGGGTTGAAGTCCAGATATCTTAAAGTTGCTAAGGTTGAAAAACAGTGGACTACGTGTAATTATACAAGCTATGACCAGACCCAGATGTTATGTCATTCATCCTTTATTTTTCAATTCAGTTAAAGTAATTGCTGTGTTGGCCATTGATAAAAAAGACTGAGACCAAAAATCTGTTTCTCTAAAAAGGCTGAACTACAGTTTGATTTAATCCTGTGTGACATCCAGATGAAAAATGGAAAACGTTGTTTCCCAAAAGTGACTAATGCACACATTGTTAATGCATCCATTTGGAAGAATAAGGTTCTTTTCTCCCAGCATAACATACTTCTAGTAAAAGCCAACTTATGATCACAGCCTTGGAAAAGCAAAACAAAATTAAGGGCCAGTGGGTGAAGTCAAGATAACCAAGTGTGGTGAATATGGTCTGGCGCTTGAAGAATAAAGAAGCTGCTGTTTTGAAATACAATCTTTGCTTCTTGCGTTTTTGTTTTTCTTTCCTGGAAGTCTGGGTTTTTTTTTTCATGGAATGATCAAGCCAATGTTTTTTTAATGGTTTTTAACTTTCAATGAATTACCTAGGTGGCTGTCTTGGAGAATAACCAAGGCTTTGAGCTGCTGTTTCTAAGTTCCTGTGTTGAGGCTCAAAGGGAAAGTTTTTGAATCTATGGCCTCTTATCTCTGATTCTGACACCAGAGGCAACTTGTCACCATCCCTGCCCACCCACCCACTCACCCTTTGATTTCCTGGGATCTGATTTGATAAGAGATGCTTCTCATAGAAGATTAAGTGCCTCCCCAAATGCCAAACATACCCTATTGCTCTCAATAATATCATTGCCACTAAGAAAGAAGAATGAAAAAATAAGAATAAGGTGCTATGACCATTTTAGAAGTACTTGTAAGCATGGCTTCATAGATATATTGCTAGCCCAAAAGCCAGGCTGCTGGAAGATTTACAGAATAGGATTAACTATGTTTCTTCGTTTGTGTTAATTTGTCTTTCAAATTTTGTTAGCCCTTCTTGAATATTCTGGATAGGCTAAGGAGAGGGAGAGGGAGAAGGAGAGAGAGGGGGGAAGGACTATTAAATATAAAATATTATTTTTATTTTCTCCATGTTATGCCTGACTTCTCCCTGCAAATCCAGGGAAGATTTATATATGAAAATGCTTCCAATTGCACAGATTTGTGTTTCTCATTTACACACATTCATGAATGTAAAAAGCGAAAAATGATTTATTTTTATCTTGAACTATGTTGCTTCTAAACAGATGACTATTAATGCTAATACATCATTTACCTTTCCACACTGTTGAAGACATTGCACTTGTTGGTATGTTTTTCCTTCCATGTTTTGGGCATTGCAGTAACCAAGAAAAATCTAATATGAATGAAGAAAGGAAAACGTCATATTACCTCAGCAGTCATCAAAGAAAGAGCTACCACATTTGAACTGCATAAAGCTGGATGACTGCTAGATAAGAATATCATCCCATTTACGTCAGTTTGAACATTTCCTTCTATGTTCTATAGTGTTCTTTCCTTATTATTTTGCTTTTGGTATACCATCCAAAGTCTGGTAGGGCTGGATGGTGAAAGAAGAAAAGAAAAAAAGAAAAGAAAAGAAAAAGAGGGAGGGATCGAGGAAATAAGAAGGAAGGAAGGAAATTCAACATAGTAATCTATATTTTGAGTTATTTTTAATGGATTGACTTAATGTATGGCTTAGTAAAGTGTGATTATGGTATGGTGTGTGGTACAAAAATACCTAACTGCAACATATGCAATAAACCATAGCAAACAAATTGGTGATCCAGAGTTGATGTTCAAACCTAGTTAAAATGTTTGAATATTTATTTGGGATAAGAAATATAAACTTCTTTTGAATTTTATAGAAGGTTAGTAATCACTTGAAAAAGATTGTAATACTATACTATCACTATACTGTTTAATTTATAAAGAGTGTGTGTGTTTGTGTGTGTCAAGAGAGAGAGAGACAGAGACAGAAAGTGGAGATAAAATTACACACATCTACAAACACACTCACACCAAATCAATCCACTCCAAGATGAAGATACCTTCAGTGAAGGTTATATGGACCATAATTTACTATGTGGGTCTAAAGGCAGTTGGAAGATTGCTTCTTAATTTCCCATGCTAACGCTGAAAAAGAATGACTGGCTCCGAGTCATCCTGTTGGCTTCTATGCCTAAAAAAATAACTAGAACATGGGTTTCACTCTTCTATGTATGTGAATGTCTAATGGTGTGTAAGAAAGACCTTGAGAGATAGGGCAAAGAAATGCTGCCTAGGGGTTGGTCAGATAAGAGAGGGCTGCGCAATGGGCAAAGAAAGAGACTCGGGAAGGGAACATTCCTAGTTTCTCAGGCTGTTAAAAAGATAGCAGGATATTTGTACTTGTGGGATTCTGTTAATGTAGCCTTACAATCAAATATAATTACCTCATCTGGTTATGTTTCCTGTTGGTTTACCTCTAAAGACTGAAAGCATCTGTATACACATACCTCAAAAAAACTTGGATTCTAATTATACTATCAATTATATAGGCTTTATTTGGCATATGACTCAAAAATTACAGCAAGCTCTGTGGTATGTTAGACTTATCTGTTTAGTATTTTACCAGACTCTTTATGGAGTTGGGAAGTTTCTAAATCAAATCAAACAATTGGTTGCAAAGGTCTTGACAACTACAAGAGGGCAGCAAAGAGACATGGAAAACTCTAAGTTTTGCCAGTAGTAGTGCCAGTAGTGGTTGAGCAGATAATTACTTCTCACATCAAAACTTTAAAAGATGCCCAAGCATAGATTGTATAATAGTAATAGCACTTAGATTTATATACCGCTTCACAGTGCTTTACAGCCCTCTCTAAGCGGTTTGGCAATCTGGGTCCTCATATTACAAACCTTGGAAGGATGAGTCAACCTTGAGTTCAGATTTGAACTCCTGGAATGAGAACTGAGTAAGCCTGCAGTACTGCATTTTAACCACTGTGCCACCACAGATCTTATAAAAGGCATTTATATATATGAGATTGCAGAGGCCTTGTATTTTTCAGGATAGTCAGACTTTCAGCAGTAAGAAAAAAGGAGTATTTAAATTAAAAATATACAAACCTACTTTATTTTATGTGGTTGGCTTTGGACTGCATAAGATAGATGAGCTTGCCTACATCAGATAAGGAGGTGGTAAAGATCAGAAAACTAATAGGAACTCAACTGTTGTTGCTGTTTTCTTCCTTCACAATTCTCTTTGGCTTGCTCACAAAATCATTGCAGTCTTATGTACTGCAACATAGACTAAAAAAGACTAACAACCATCATGTTCTTAACATTAAAAGACTCCTTTGCAGCAGAGGTGGTATTCAGCAGGTTCTGACCAGTTCTGGAGAACCGATAGCAGAAATTTTGAGTAGTTCAGAGAACCCATAAATACCACTTCTGACTGGTCCTGCTCCCATCTATTCTCTGCCTCCTGAGTCCCAGCTGGGAGGAAATGTGGATTTTGCAGTAACCTTCCCTTGGAGTGGGGAAGGAATGGAGATTTTACAGAATCCTTCCCCTGCCATGCCCCAAGCCATGCCCGCAAAGCCACACACCCCGAGCCATGCCATGTTCACCAAGCCACACCCACAGAACCGGTAGCAAAAAAATTGAAGCTCACTACTGCTTTGCAGGGATGATAGTCTCTTCCAAATTAAACTCTTCTTAATTTCTTCTTCACTCCATCTTCCCTAACAAGCTGTTTTTCAGTTGGATTGGACTTCGTCTCCTACATCCCTGCAATTTCATAACAGGCTGATGCAACCATAATTCCCACTTCTTCCCATTCATGAAGTTTTTTTTGTTTACACCATCAGTGCCTGTTCAGTGTTCCATTAATCCCAAGGGACGAGAACTCTGCAGGTAAATCTTGGATTACAATGGCAATTGGGACCAGAATTACTGTCACTAAGTGAGGTGATCATAAAGTGTGACATCATGTAACTTTGTCCCTTAGCAACAGCAATCCCAGTGAACAGTTGCCATTACTGAGTGAAGATCATTAGGTCAGGGACTCACATGACTGCAACTTTCGACTTCCTGCCAGTTTCCCCACTGACTATGCTTGTGGGAAGTCAGACAGAAATCACGATCACATGGCCATGACTCACTGCAACATTGTAATCACAAGTTCTCATGTGGCTGCGGGGACACTGTGACAACTGGAATTGGGAGGTCCTATCCTAGGTCTCTCTTGATCAGTACATTTGCAAATCCAGATGGTCACTGAGTGAGTGCTCATAACCTGAAGACTGTCCCTGCTGGAAAGTTTCTATGGCTAACAACTCATTCTTGCCTCTCATTCCTTATAAAAACTGTTCTGCATCCATCAGATTCACTTCCAGTTTATTAGATTCACGCATGATACTACTTTACAACACTGTTTGAGAATGGATGGCTCAGAGGCATTCAAGGTTTCATATGAGGATGGGGCAGTTATACAATGTAGATGAAGAAGGTAACATTTGATAGGAAAAGGGAACATTTGATAGGAAAAGGGAGTCTGTGGTTTACATATAATAGTCTCCAATCTACATCTCTCCTCACTCTGTAAATTATTCTTACACTAGGAAAAGCAAGATGTATGATAGGCTTGAATTTAGCCATATCTTCCTGCTGGTTGGTTATTTATTCAAACTTCAAAGCAAAACCAGACCAGCACTGTGGATAACAAGAAGCTGAGAATAGTTGATACTTGGGTGTTAGATATTCAAAAGAAATGCAGCATTTAGGAGCTAAAGAGGGACTACAGACATTGAAATGGCAACCTGAGACCTGGGAAGGAGAAAGAAGGGAAGAGAAATGAAAGTAATAGAAGGTGAACTTAGATGATCCACCTGTTAAAGCCCTATGTTTTTAATAAAGAACCATCTAGGCTAGTAATGTTTAAAATGTATTAGGTGGTATTACATTACTGAAGTTTTATTGCTGGTTGAGGGAACTACTGTATATGTGTAATGAAATCAGAAGAGGAATTGGGGTTTTAGGGATGTATCAAACTAATGCTGAAAGGGCTTTAGGTGTGCGTGAAGATGATGGAACAGGAAAATTGCCACTATTTCCTGTAAACCCTTCTTTAAATCTACATTAGGGCATCAGCAGTGTCAGAAACAAAACAATCACATGTAGGTTAAGTTCACATCATAAATAATTGATATGTGTTTGTGAAAATACCAAGCAGTAGCTGCAGTTATTTTGGGAAATCATAAATCTCCTGCACATTATCTCTTGCTGGAGAAACGTGACTGGCTAAAAGTAAAACTAAATAGAATGTGTGTTTTATCAGATGTCTGTGTAGTTAATAAAACTTTGACAGCGTAGGGGGAATCTGGAATGCTGCTTTGTTTTGTATTGAATTTTAATTAAAATTTGAAAAGCTGTACCCATATGCCGTGGCAGGGCATTACTTCTTAGGTATAGCTACTGAACCCAAATATCAGAGCAAGAACCAACACAATGGTACAGAAAGTTGCAATTTTTATTTCTATTTAGCAATTATCTTGATTTTTTTTTCAGCCCTGATCTAAAAGCCGTGTCTTAGAAAATACGTAGAGCATTGTTATGAGTTTGGTAAACTGGGAGATGAATATGGGGTGGGGGGAAGGGGGAGGGAACTGCTTTACAGTGAAATGTTTTATGGTTAAAAATGCTCATGTCTTAAGCCCTATAAGCACACTGTACCGTTTGCCTTGATGCCTTGGAAATCTTCCAGATGAATGTGTTGAGGGGTCAGGGACTTCAAAGTTGCAAACAGCTTCTGATCTATACTAAAAGGAAGGAATTAATTGAATTTATTTAGATGTAGTTCTGAAGTTGGCTAGTGTTAAAGTAGCTGGGAAACGTGCTAGTAATTTATACTCAATAATAATCACAAGTTGCTATTTTAGCTTCATAAAAATGTAGTTAGAAAGTTTGGAACACACAAACTGCAATGGCTTTTACATAAAAATAATAATACTGCAGCATTTTGGTGTGATCAGCAAACAGTGAATTTCCCCAAAGGTTTTCGGCTAGAAGAAAGAAATACTGGGTTTCTTGTTCTTGTAAAAGCCAGGATCCTAACATACAAAGCTGCCTCAAATTACAGAGTAGGATCAACCTAAATTGCAGGATGGGTCACTTTAATGTCCCACCAAAAGACAAATCAGGACATACAAGGTGGAACTCCCAGTTAGTGTGGGAAGAGATTTAAAATTAGGCACTACATTTTTCTAAAAAAAATGAAGAAGTGGTGGGTTAATTCCCCAGGTTCTTACTAGTTGATATAGGAGGACAACAGAAGCATTTCTTCAACATAGATTATGAAGAAGTCATGAACTACGTGCATTTTTTTGTGTATAGGATGAGTTAACATTACATTTATGGGATCTTTGAATTGAAATGAATTCCAGAGTGTATAAAAAGAATGCAGGAAGGACTGCAGGAAGGACAAGCTACCATTTGCCTCAGAATGGCCATGTGGTCTTCTAGTTGACATTTAAGTCAAAAACTGTGATGAATATTGGAGTTTGAATGCAACAAGATTGGAAAGAATGCAATTTATCTTCCCTCCTTTCAACTCATAATGTGTAAGCAGAGCAACCATAAGTTCAGCACCAAATACAGATGTTCACTAGATGGCTTCAAAAGAATATGGGGGGAAAAATTAAACTCCTTACCACCTCTTGGTGACTTTTGGATTTTTGCAGTCTATATATATATAGATATATAGATATATAGATATATATAGATATATATATATATAGATAGATAGATAGATAGATAGATAGATAGATAGATAGATATAGATAGATATAGATATAGATATAGATATATAGATATATATATAGACATATAGACATATAGATATATAGATATATATAGATATAGATATATATCTATGTTGTATTTGTGCTGATAAATAAATAAAGGGAGACTAGTATAGATCTATTTCAAGCTATTTAGCTCTCATCAGCTAGCCATACCCTTACTGGGAAGCTGATGAGAGCTAAATAGCTTGAAATAGATCTATACTAGTCTCCCTTTATTTATTTATCAGCACAAATACAACAAATGTAACAAAAAGGCAACAGTAAATATATTGGGTTTCTGTCTGGATGGTCTCTTGTGACGAACCGAAGGGCAGAGAATGGAAGTAGTGATCTTCCTCCCATACTTGGGCATACCAGGGGTTGTAACTCTAAATATATCTATCTATCTATCTATCTATCTATCTATCTATCTATCTATCTATCTATCTATCTATCTATCTATCATCTACCTACCTATCTACCTCTACCTCTACCTCTACCTCTACCTATCTACCTATCTACCTATCTATCTATCTATCTATCTATCTATCTATCTATCATCTACCTACCTATCTACCTCTACCTCTACCCCTACCCCTACCTCTCTCTCTCTCTCTCCATCGAGAGAGAGAGAGAGAGAGAGAGAGAGAGAGAGAGAGAGAGAGAGAGAGAGAGAGAGAGAGAGAGAGAGAGAGAGAGAGAGAGATTCCTTAAATTCTTGGAGGGATATACATTATACTTAGAAGAGAGTTGTTTAAATTTACTTTGGTTATTTTGTTCTAGACATATAACTCTGTATAACAGTATGTAGTCAGGAATGTATCTGCATTTTAAGCATTAAGCATTAAGACATGCACAAATGGATTAATAGCACTTAGCAGTAGCACTTAAACTTATATACTGATTCACAGTGCTTTAAAGCTCTCTCTAAGCTGTTTACAGAGTCAGCATATTGCCCCCAACAACCTGGGTTCTCATTTTACCCACTTCAGAAGGATGGAAGGCTGAGTCAATCTTTAGCCGGTGAGACCCGAACAGTCAAATTGCTGGCAGCTTGCGATCAGCAGATGTAGCCTGCAGTACTGCATTCCAACCACTGCATCACCACGGTTCTCTTTCAAGAGCTCCAGGTGAAGAGTTCAGAATTACCTAGACAGATTGTCCATTGTCATTTCTGAGGCTGAGAAGGTATTACAATTCAAAAGTCATTAATCATCTATTCTTTCTGACCCATGAAGCCTCCATCCATTGTGAATCTGGTTAATCACCATCATTCTATGCCTATTAGAAGCAATGGGATGCTTCATGTTTCCGAAATTGAAAGTAGATCCCAAAATTATTCAGCACTGCCATTAGTCCAAGTGGAGTATAGTATTGCATAGTTTAGTCATACCACAATAAATACATGGGAAGAACCAGTGGCCCTGCAGAGATTAATGAGCAAGGGTGAACTCATTTTTTTATTATTAAAAAAGTCTAAATATCAGTCTTCTTTCATCTTTTCTTCACTCTTATTGTTAAGAGTACATTTGCTACAATAAATCTCACCTTCATTTAGCTTATATAAGCAATCTGAAACATGATTTATTGGCACTTTAACCCTTTGCTAAAGTTAGCCTGAGTCTTTGAGTCTAACCAGAAATGCTGTGACAACTTCAACTCCGGCAGTAATTAAACACTTTTTAAAGATCTGTCACAGGTGCCAAAGGAGAAGTGCTTTGGCACTGTGCCACCCATTGACATTGTTATGTGTCAACCGCAGTGTTTTCTTCTTTGGAAAGACTTGCCTCTTGCCTTTTGCTGAATAGTGTCCCTTTATAAGTAAGCCTTGGCTATGACAGGTCTCAGGGAGACGGTTTGATATCAAACTGTATAGAATAGACTGAAGGGTGTGGAGAAATCCTTCTTAAAGAAGATGCTGCTGGTATTCGGATTCAATTGATTTCAATTTATTTCTAGGAATTAACGTGTGTGTGTGTGTGTGTGTGTGTGTGTGTGTGTACAGTTTAGTAGCTAAGATGCTAAGCTTGTCAATCAGAAAGGCCAGCAGTTCGGCAGTTCGAATCCCTAGTGCCGTGTTATGGGGTGAGCTCCAATTATCGTATTTTTCGGAGTACAAGATGCACCCTTTTCCCTCAAAAAAGAGGCTGAAAATCTGGGTGTACCTTATACACTGAATACAGCATTTGTTGCCTCCCAAAACACCGTCTCCTTCACCAAAATGGCAAATCCATCTCCAGAATACTGACTCTGAATCCATGATATAAAAATGCATGCTGATTGTTGATTTTCTATTTATATAAAGTCTTCTCACTTCTATGCGCCTAGGAATTGGTTCCAAGAGCAGCAAGTTCTTTTCCTAGTATGCATGCACACACACACACACGCGCACACACACAGAAACACAGACACAGACACAGACACACACACACGTATATATGAGGGGTCCTTGGTGCTCTCTAAGCTTGATTGTTTTCTTGCAGCTCTTTCATTTCCCAAACTACAGTAGGTAACATTGACAATGCTATTTGCCATGGGATTCCAGATGATTAAACTATCTGTTTAATAGCAATGGTCTGTTTTGCTTTTATCACAATATAGCAGCAATTCACTTGGAAGAAAGATATAAAAATGCATGCCCATTGATGATTTTCTACTCTCTGTTCTTGTGTTAGAAGAAACAGAAACCAGGAATCGAAGCTGGTCTGAATAGCAATAGCACTTGGACATATATACCGCTTTACAGTGCTTTACTCTCTAAGTGGTTTACAGAATCAGCATATTGCCCTCCAACAATCTGAGTACTCATTTTACCGATCTCGGAAGGATGGAAGGCTGAGTCAGCCTTGAACCTGGTAGGATTTGAACTGCCAATTTGCAGGCAGCCTGCAGTCAGCAGATGTAGCTTGCAGTACAGCACTCTAATCACTGCACCACTGAGGTTTGGTATCCATACACTATGTATAAAGAGGATGTCCCAAGAATTATCTACCTCTTCCTGATTACCATTTAATTCTCCATTGGAGTTCCTAAAAGTACTATATATCAAGGCTACATTGGCTTAAAAAAAAATTGTAGCAGCAAAAATTGTATTATTTTTATGAACTTTTGATGGTCTCTGATGATTTCTAAATCTGTTTTTGGCTTGCATTAAAGGATATTTTGTTCTTGCCTTTATTTTATTGTGATTTATTGTGCATTGCTTTGAACAACCCAAGAGGTAAAACGTTATTTATAAATCCGTTTTAGCAAGAAAATAAAAGAACTAAAATGCTAACAAGAGGAAGGTGAAATTTTTTATACTTGTACTGCAAGATTCAACAGGAATTACTAATCAGCTGGAAGAACATAATAGAGAAGGACTGCAATAAAGTCAAGGGACTTTTGTACTGCCTTGGAGTGCTAGTTAAGATATGAATGATCAAGGGCTGGTTTTCATTACGATTGGAAGTGGGTGTGGGCTGTAGCACTTCAACCTGCAGGTGGGCTCATGCAAATAAAAGCTGTTCTCCCCCAGACCCACAAAAACAAATTCCCATATTCTAACTGACAGGATAAGGGTTGAAAAAGCCTTTTTCTTGATTATCTAATTTTCTACTTTAACAGTTTCAGGGGAGCATCTAATTTTTTGAACCCCACCACTAGTCACACAGCTCACAGACCTCAGCTGAAGTTTTATTCATTGCTCAAGTCAGGATTTATTTTATGAAAACAAAATGGGCCGCCAAGAGCATAAGAGGTGGCTCAGTAATAAAGGCCAACTGCAGATTGTTCCAATCTGCTTGATTTAAATAAGCAAGTACAACTTGGCAAGGATGCATAATTGAAAACAATTGTGAAAGGATATGCTTTGGAGAACTGTGCCATCCTTGATTAAATAACACATTTCTTAGTATGTGCTGTGTGTAAGTGTTGGAAGCAATTGTTGGCTCAAAGGCACATGCAAACAGTTGGCTTGCTGCAGTGCATGAAATTTGGTGGTTTTACCTGTGTTTCATGAGCATTGTGTTAATCCCTGAGAAGTAGAAAAACAAAATAAGCAAAGTGATGGATCAGCTCTCATTGATGATAGAGTTCACTTTGTTTGCTATTATTTTACAATTGGCATATGCAGAAAGGCATTACACTTTTCTTTAGATTTATATTCATACATGCCTACCAATCAGAGAAAATCAGAGAATCCCAGAATTTATGCACATTATTTAAGAAGATAGGCTATATTCTTACTTTAATTCAACCATTGCACTGATAGCTCTCTCACATGTAGATAATTATGCCTTTCTTTATCACAGGCTAATATCCCACCTATAGAAAAAGAGGTCCCAAGGCTCAAGAATTATAAAAGGAGGATAAAGATAGATAGTTAACATAATTTGAAATGATTATAAAAGAATCTGAGGTGAATAAAGAATATATAGGTAAAGGAAGAACTGGGAAAATATATAGAATATTAACTGAATTAGAAGAGCAGGGAAAAGTTTTAAAATTAATTTGGGAATCAGATTTAGGAGAAATAAATGATACTATTAGAAAAATATTTGGAATAGAAGAGTATATAAGAATATAGTTAGAGTTAAGGAAAATGGATATAAAGTGATACGGAGGTGGTATCTAATATCACATAAATTAAATCAAATAGATGGTAAATATATAAATATTTGTTGGAGATGCGAGAAAGTGGTTGGAACATACAAACAAATATATTTTAAAAGGAGTGATCAAAGCAAACAATTATGCTGAAATATAGGGAGATTGTATAAAATCTGCATTGGTTGAAGGCAAAGGGAATAAACCTACTCAAGAATATAGGTTGTTTTGGAGGGGATAAGGACACAATTGGAAGATATTGTATATTATTTAGTTGTTACAGAAGAAGAAACATAAGTGGGGGAAACAGGGTTTCGGGTATGTGTGTGCACTGTAATATTAGGGTTTTTTTCCTTTTTTCCTTTCTTTTTTGTATTTAGATGTACATGTCTATGTTTGTATTATTTGCATTTAAAAAAAATAAAAAACATTTTTAAAAATAAGAATTATAAAACCTACCATCCTTGATGGCAAAGAGAAGATAACAAGCTGAGCAGAAAGTCCAGGAACCTGCAAAAAGCCTAGGCAACTGCAGGAATTAACCTGTCCCATCAGAGAGAGAGAGAATAGGGACAAGATAGGGACTCCAACTTCTGAATAAAATCTCAGTCTAAAACCAATGAGTACATTGTGGATTTCTGTCAGGCTCTTCCTTGTGGTTGATCCTATTCACTTCTGTCATGAAATGGACAAGTAGGTAGTAGGCCTGGGGAGAGCCAGAGCTAATCAGTGTCAACTAGAAGCTCAATATGGGAATTACTCTATGTTTTCCCTTCAAGCAAATTTTTCTAGCAAGAGAAATGTTGTAAGAGAACCACCTCAAACAGCAAAGCTGACTTGGCTAATGCTACAATCTGCTTGTTCTTTGCTCCTTGCTTATTCTTTCTTTACTGTTTGCCCTGTGGTTCTGAGTTGCCCATCAATACTAACTCCTGGGTTGTCTGCTTTCATTCACTGTTTCATAGCTAAGTTGGGTGGGTGAGCTTCTGAATCATGACTTAGCTTGAACTACTGTTCATGACCTAGACTTCATTGAGGAAATATAATGGCTGACAGCCTCAGTGGATATTTTGATTGTGGAATCCCTTTATTATGCAATTTATCTACATTTCATGGCATAATGGCAGGTTACTCACCACACAATCAAATGCTTGACTAATCTATTTGGGAATTAGCACTGGCCTACAATTTCGTATTACTGCCAGCACATGCGACTCTGATCTACACATTTTTGGACTGCTGTTTCTTCCTCCCATTTGAAAGGGGAGCAACTATTTAATTCCATTCCAGAGCATGGCATCCTAAATTGACCCCCAAATTCCTAACCCCAAGATATCGGCTTTTATTGTGTTTAATACAGAAGAGTATGAAAAACTATTACCTTAATTAAAGTGAGAGGTCTTTGGTGCTCTCTGAGCTTGCTTGTTTTCTTTCAGACTTTTCAGATGTGAAAAAGTCTGCACATCATCAGTGCAGTGTTGATGTTACCTAATTTGTATAATGAAACATCTGAAAGAAAATAAGCAAGCTCAGAGAGCATCAAGGATCTCTCATATCAGCTCTGAGCTACAAATATTCTCCATGGTACTTAAGTAAAATATATTTGCTGGCACCAAAGACTTTATATTAACTGGAATGATATAGAGCTAGTCAATGAGCATTGGGGGCAGAAAAGGTATGGCACATGAAGTTTGTGAGACCCTAGAAAAAGTATTCTATAAAGTCCAATTTTGCCCATTTTGTCAACCTTAAATTTGTTGGATTCTATTTCTATTACAATTTTCCATTTTTATTTTTTTTAATATATCGGGTATATATTCTTTCTCTCTCTCTCTCTCTCTCTCTCTCTCTCTCTCTCTCTCACACACACACACACACACACACACACACACACACACACACACTTTTTCCCTTCAATGTGGTTTTTACTTTTAAATGTATAATTTATGTATTGTTTCCCCTATCTTCCGCAACATTTGCATTTTATGCACAGCTTTTGAATTACTAGCAACACTGAAATATTTGGAAGGATGAAGAAATCAACATATAACTATTCTATGTTTATATTCAGGAAATGAAATTAGGTGAATTTGCATTACACATTTCTCCCTAACTTTAGTGAGGAGTTATGGGTCAATGCAAAGGTTCAACACAAAATATATCCATATATTACCGTAAATAGAAAGCGTAACCAGTCATATTATGTTCTTATACTTTCACTCACTTTATAATCCCCACTGGCATTTAATCAATTTCTTTCTCCTTAGCTGTGCCTTCATTTTCTCCAATGTCTATCCTGCCTGAATGGTTTCTGTGAAAGAATGCATGTATTTAATATTGCTTTAACTCCAGCACTTACTTTCTTCAAAGCACGTTTTATGATGGGATTGCCAAGAACTTCACATGCCTTTCCATAACTCCAAATTAATATAGGATAATAATATTTGGACATTCAAGAGAGCAAGCCATTTAAAAGGGCTTCCTCTGGAAGACTGAATTTCCCTTCCATAAACTATTTGAATGCAGTTGTGTTTTTTTTATGACAGCTTTTCTTAGTTTGCTATCCTCCAGATGTATTGGCAAACAACTCCCACAATTATAGCTAATAGATGGAGATGTTTCCTGATTATTGTCATAATCCTCTTCTGCTACACTGAACCTCCCAGCTTATTTCCATTGCTTCAAGAGACTATGTATGATTTCTTTTATTTGAGGATAATGGGGTGCCATGAGTTCCTGCACCTTTGAAAAATTGGGCAAGCTGTCTCCTTAGTCCTTTCAAGAGAACTTCTAGACACTAGATTGCATTTATTTTTTCCTGCAACTTTAAATGGGGATGGGGATGACAGATAAAACTATAGCTGAAGTAAAACTGAGCAGTTTTCTACAAGTGAAAATCAGGCAATTTAAATTTATTTAATCCATTTTTATATATGAAGAGACAGTTGTCAAAAAAGTGAATGTAGTATTACTGATTATTAGAGATGGAATGAAGTAGAAAAATGTCTCTTTTTGCATGTCAAGTCCTATATTTCTCTCTCTCTGACTTCGGTTTGAATATTTTATATAGATCACAGATGCTTCTAGAAAATGTAAAGGGCGGGAAGTCATTAGGTTTTTTTTAAAGGAAAGAAACCCATAACCTTGTTTTTACCTAATAAATCACGACCTCAAATGTAGTGTTGGAAAGTAGGTTGTGCACTCTGAATGCAATAAAATTGATTGACTTTGGTCTTTAATATCTTAATTTTCAGATCCATACACAAGTTATCTAAGTCATTCAATTTCACCTAGCCCAGTTCTGACTTTAGAAGTCTGAAAACAAAAAAACAAAAAAATTGTACATTTGGGACACCAAAGCCAAAGGAAGTTCAAGTGGGAGTCATTAAACAACTTGAACTTAGATATTTCTCACAAAGTCTAGAAACATCACAATCTTTGAAGAGAGCCTTGTTTTTGCTTTTGGAAATTTGCAGACTAAGGATTTTCTTGGCACTGTCACACTCACCTTGGAATGCCTTCCTTCTCCTGGGATGTTATGCCTTTTTGCTAGTCCAGGTCTGTACATTATTTAACACACATCTCTTTATTCAGATATTTGGTTTATCCCCTGGACTGTTATAGAGTGTTTTTTAGTCTTATCTTCTGTTGCTGGTGCTTTTTGTGATTGTGATCTACAACAAAAGGCCAATGCCAAAGACACCTTGATATAGATAGTCTTGTCTATATAGACAAGCACCTCCCACATAACACTCCAGACTTAACTCTTGATAACAAAGACCAAAAAAGTCTGGATGGTGGATATCTAGCAGTGCCTGGAGACAGCAGAAGAGAAGAGGAAAAAAATTGGAAAAAATCATAAAATGCAATGACCCACAAATAGAAATAGAACAATTGTGGCCAAAGAAAGCAAAAATAGCACCAATATTAATAGGCACTTCAAGTGCAATCTCCAGACTACTGGAGCACCATTCCATCCGGAGACAATACCTGTAATACCATCAAACAAACATCCACACCTGTCTATCCAGGTCCTTGGGAAGGAACTCCGTAGGCACACAAAAATGCCAAATCCAGTCTGAACGTCTGGCTGACTTGTGTGATGAACCATAATAATAATTGCTGCATTTGCCACATGATCTACAATGTTTATAACTTTCCATTCTAGCTGCCCTTTCCCTCTGGCTGAAGGGGAGGTGTATTGGGATGAATCATCTCCTCTAATCATCTCTTGAAACTTATTGGGCTACTCACCAGCAGCACTTCATCATCTTGGTAATTTTGCCACTTAGTGGATTCCCAAGATAAATCCTGTCCAACCCACTTCTTCACAACATTAAAGAGCTTTCAGACATCTCGAGCTTCCCACAAATAGACCTATACAATGGAAATGCAGGGATACTGATCATGGTCCCTCTGTTAAAATGAAAAGAAAACAATCCATTTCTTTCCATATTAGATTTCCTGTGCAATCAGGATTCTAAATAATGGGACAAGCCTTTGCCATCTAATCCAAAGGAAGAGGTGGAGCTGAATAACACAGCTCCAGGGATGGAGGCAGGGATTCATGAGAATGCTACCGGTCTCTGCTCACTCCAGAAGGACAAAAACATTAGAAAAGGACCATTTATTTATGACTATTTTTGCCACTACTATTATATTAACCATTAATAATGAAGGTAACATTTATCTGGCTATTTTTAAAAACTAAGTATGCAATTTTTATCCTTAATCAGAGTGGCTCTTTCTTCCAGGTAGAATGATTACTGTATAAAACTGTAGCCTTAGGCTGGCATATGCAGAGAATATTCTTTCAAACTGATTCAGTTCTAGTTCATTGACTTCCTGCCTAATATAATGTCAGAAAAAGGACATATTATGGTTTTTGTGGCTTTTTAAACTATTTGCAGTTTTTCGCTTCCCCTTTGTTCTTCATTTTTACTCTTTCCATTATTTCACGATGCCCCTAAAATCAAAGATCTCTGGGCTCTTGGTACATTTTTTTTAGAAATAATAAAGTGTGCTACTCTGCCATTCATAATACCAGGAATGATTCAGAGACATAAAATTATCCTTTTTCTTAAAGCAGTCATGGATTGTTCAAATCAGCATGAGCCGCTGTGGAAGATTTGAAAAGAACACCTATAAAGTGTGGGAATGGCTTGCTTCTTCCAGCACTAGATACACCTGATTTAACTTTTGAGGGAAAAGAAATACCCGAGACATTAAACCTCTTATACTCCACCTGATAGTGCAATATTGGAAAAAAAAAACTGTTATTTGGCAGCAAACGGGATTATTAGCTTCTAAAAGACACCATGTGTTTGGATGAGATAGGGAAAGAAGCATTTGGCAGAGTGCTCATTGGATCAAAAGATGAATTAATCCTTTGAAGAAACTTAGCATTTCAAATCTGCAACTTTAAACAATCTACTAGGCTACAGACAGAGGCTCGGAAATATAGCCTAATCCTTTTCATTGCACTGAAAGTTGATCTTCTGTTTTTGGTTTCAGACCTAGGAAGTTGATCTGCTGGTCCTGGTTTGGGAAAGCGAGTGCAATCTGGAACTCTTTGTAGATGGAAATATAACTGACTTGAAGATAGCAGACATCTGGCGGACTGTGGTAGATGGAAGAAGCAAACGTGTTATGAGGATGAAATAAATGGTAACACAAGCTTCAATGCACCGTAAGGCTGAGGAAATCAATCATTGTGAATTCCAGCACAAACCACCCTGATGCATTCTTCTCAGCCCAAATTTTTAGCAGAGCAAATCCTTAGTATTTTTCTACTGTAGAAAGTTAGCACCCATCCCTCTCCTAGAAGAATGAAATATTTTAGGAAATATTAAAAAGGCAGAATATTATATTTCCCTACAGGGAGAAATGGAGAAATATGCTCTTTGAAAGCAACCCCCACGTTTCTTAATAGCCTTCAGCATACGTCTGCACTTAAGAGATAAAGAGATAGATAGCTCTAGTCATAAGCAGAAATCCATTCAAGGCAAGATATTTTGAAATTCCCTGCAGCAAGGTCTGAACAAAGGTGGGATTTACCCTCAGCCACAATATGATTTGCCCAGTGCCCCTTCATTGCATCAGTAGTCCAAACTTCAACCAAACGTAACCCCATGGGAGCCTGATAACAGCCAATAAAATGCATGTTCTTGCACATCAACAGGAAGTTCAAGTGCAAAGCCCAGAAGGTATACATATCCCCCACTCTCAACTCCATGTGGTCAGCTACCCAGAATCACATGTGTTTGGTGGTTCTGCTTGATCAATAAATGGGCCCCCTTTCCAATCAGCCTCCAGCCTCCATTTTGTCTCCAGTGCCTTTCTCCCAGCTTGGAACTGAACCAGATGAATATTTCCTCCAACACTAAATATTGTGATTCCTACCACACTTATATGGACTTAAAATATGTGTTTCAAAATAATAGAATTATTAGTATGCTGAAGATAGCTAGATTTCCCAATCCACTGAAGCTTTATCTCATTCCTCTTGGTTGTGAGGGCCTGGGATGGGACAGAAGAGGCTAACATTGAGCCCAAGCAAGAGACAGTTCATTGAGGGTTTTTGTCTGCTTCAGTAGTTTCTAATAATAAAGAAGCACAAGTCCAGACAGAGAAGGTCCATGACTTAGAGATCTTTCTGGATGTATTTCTCATGCTTCAACAACAAGAAAAGGTTGTGTTGCAGGGGCCTTTGCTCAGCTTTGATTAGTGTACCAGTTTTGTGGGCCTACCTAAAGCAGGAGGATTTTGCTACACTTTTCATGGTTTTATTACCATTTGTTTGGTCCTCTATAAAGTGCTCTAAAGCCTTTAAAAGTACTGCATTTAAAACACTGAGAAACTTCATATAGTCCCTGATGCAGTAGCCCATGTGCTCACTAACATCGATCAATGCGAGCACGTTATATTTTGAGGGCTACAATTTCTGTGGTGTTGGCTCTTCCTGAAAGAAATGGAAAAGTCAGTTCAATAATTTAAAAAGTGATGTCATCGTTCGAAATAGGACTACTCCCCTCTATTTCCATAATTTTACTTTGACAGACATTATATAAATGGCCTCTTTCATATCGGCATAAGTAAATCCAGAATTAGCAAACAGGGACAGCCAACAGGAGTTGAATGGGAAAATAAGAAAATATCAGAGCATGTGAGGGATCACAAGCTGAGCTTGAGGGTTAGAATAGTCTTCTGAATAGTTGCTGGTTGCAAGGAATATATCCTAAGAGCTCTTGATCAAGTTATTGATTTCCGGTGAGTAAACAGAGAATGTAAAAAAATACATAAGACAGCCAAGTTCTGGGGAATCAAGTGCACTGAACAAGTGTACAAGGAGATCTAAGAATAGTTTATCAGGGATGTTTAAAAGGCAAGACTTTGTACTGGATCATCTTAATAGCCTGTGAAAAGATCAGAAGAAATAAAAATCTGTTTGCTGGCGTTGTCTTAGGAAGTAAAAGTGAAGATGAAAGGACAGGTGAGAATTATTGTCTTTTGTTTCTCTTCCTATCAATCTGACATACATTTGCAGGAAATCCAAGCTCTGGTAGGAATGAAAGAGTTAATTATAATTCAGTTGATAAGAATAAAAAAAAGATTAGTTCAAAGAAATAAGGCTTTACGATAGAAAAAGTGGAAACACCACTATGGTACTTATTGACTCACTACTATGAAACAAATATATGCTGGCCAGATCCGTGATGTAAACAGGATCAGGGACAATAATAAGACAACTTCACTATGCCCATTGACAGTTATCAATTCCTGCTAATACATGTAGAAATAAATAATATTGTCTACAATTTGAAAATGAAGAAAAATCAATATCTAGTCATTTCAAATGGTATAATTGTTCATCCTTTCAGATCATGGAAAAGGATCAGAAAAGGAATACTGCAAATCATTAACCATTTACACAAATCATGTTGATGGGAAATAATTGGTTTCTGGTATGATGCTTTGAATTTCTAGATGATGGGTTGTTACCCAGGATGAGGTTCGACTCATAAGAATCAGTAACAATCTGTCTGTATAAAGCATAATATGTTTGATTACGAGGGTTTTAAATGGAATCCTGTGAAACAGTAGATGAAAAGTGTGAAGTAAACTTTTAGATAAAGACTTGAGCACTGTGGAAAATGGAAGTGTTGCTCTAACTGAGCCTTTTAAACCACTTAAAGATAAATCAGAAAGAACGTTGGCTCCTATAGTCCATGACCTTCATTGTATATACACTCATGCTCAGAGAGTATGGGAAATAAATAAGATTGGTTTGGACTTTTAGAAAGAGAAAGAAAACTATGATCTAATATCTATAATGGGAACCTGGTGGGATAACTCCAGTGACCTTTAATTGAATCCAATTAAAGAATGCAATTTGTTCAAAAGGAACAGAAATGATAGAATGGCAAGCGAGATTGCGCTGTGTGTTAAAAATATCCAGTCCTGTTGAGAAGTCTAAATGAATGAATTTTTGGCAATTCTGTAAAGAGCATATGGTTCAAAATATGCACTGCAATTACAGTGGTTTACAGTGTCGAGATACAACAAACCCTTCATTCTTTCAGATTTGAAACTTTGGGGTCTAATGAAGTGGACAGGATCCTCAGGACTGTGAGTTCAGCCACTTGCTCTTTAGACTCATTCCAGGCTTGTTAAAGCAAGTAGCATTTGTGAATGGGCTCTCACAGTGGTGAATTCCTTCTTCGGTGAGGTATTTGTTCTTTTACCTCTTAAGGAAGACTTGGTCTGGTCCTGCCTCAAGAAGCACACACAGAACCACATGATAGTGGATATTTTATTTGTCCAGAATCCAATGTACCTTTTTTGAGGGAAGGTGGTTGAGAAGGTGGTTGCACAGCAGCTCCAGAGGGCCTTGGCTAAAGCAGATTATCTGGATACTTTTCAATCAGGATTCGGACCTAAGTATGGGATGGAAATGGCATGGGTTGTACTTCTGGATGATCTCTGCCATGGGTAGGATGGACAAAACGTCCATCCCACCCTGTCTTATTTGACCATTTGGCAGATTTCCATATCATTGATCAGGGTACCCTTCTAAATCAGTTTAGTGGACTAGAGGAGGACAGCACAACGCTGTGTTGATTCACCTCCTTTCTTCAGAGTCAATTCCAGTGATTGGGAAGGTATCCTTACTGTATGGGGATGACATGCTCTGTTCTCTTCTATTTAATATTTACATGAGATCGCTGGGTGAGCTTAACGGTTGCCATGATGTGAAGTATCATCAACATGATATCCATCTCTGCCCTGACAAATTAAGCAATAGCTTGTGTGGACATGTTATCCCAATGTAGGGGCTATGAAAGTCTGGATAGGAATCAACAGACATCAACTGAACCCTGCAAGACTTTGTGCTTTGAGATTCTCAAGCTCTGTCATCTTTAATACTGGATGAGGTTGTACTGCTCCAAACAGACCCTGTGAATAAGATGGGTAGCTTTATACATTTGAAATACAAATGAATTAATAACCTGACTTGCTGACAGCTTCCTCCTTGAAAGATTGGAGAACAATACAAGAGAATCAGCTATCATTGCTTTGATACAATCATCCCAGAAGAATTAAGGAAGCAATAATAGCAGGAACATTGGTGAAAAATAATCATCTAATGGTGGAATCCTTACTTTTAAGAGAAACCAGAACTTAAAAGAAAGAATCAATCTGTCAGCTGCTGAAAGAAGATGGTAAGATGCTCAGAAGTTACAAAGAAAAGGCATTAGCTACTTAACGCCTATTGTGATTCAGTCTTCTCCAACCAAAAAAAATTACATGTTTCACATGAAAACTATGAAGAGAAATAGAAAAAAAACAGAAACATTGCCAAGTAATGGCTTTTTAAAAAAATTGTATTATATTTGTATGAATTTAAATTTTCTAGGCTACGTACTGGGATAACTGTTAAATAAATTGTCTAGGTAAAATGGTATGTGGGAATGACCTTGGAAAACAGGAAGAAGAGCTGCAGACTAAAAAATGGTCAGACAAGCAGCAACTTAGTCTGCAGAAGGAAGAGGGGCAAATGTTTCAGAAGGGACCCTCCCTAATTTTGTGGACTGCAATAGTGAGAGAAGAGAGATGTATTTCCAGGGCTTGCAAGAATCTGTTTACAATAGATAGGTGTGCTTTTTACCCGACTCTCTTACATGGCTGACACAAAAAGACCCAAGTTTAATCCTATTTATACCATGGATTAGATCTTGTAGGATTGTTGTGAAGATAATAAGGAAAAAAAGTTTATAAAGAAATGTATGAGTCTTATGCAACTTTCCAGAATGGAACTGCCCTTATTTTGGTTTTGTTTTTTTTAAACTCTATTAAAAGTTTTGTCAGGCCTACAGTATTCACATAAGGCTACTGAATCCCCTCTTCTTCATTTCCCTCCACTTTTAACCATGCACTCTAGGATCAGAAATCACCTGTGTGCAAGAATGATGCTGCTGACTTCTCATTTCTCTTTCTTGTCTCCTAAGAATGGCTGTGATTTCAGACTTTGTAGTTCAGATTCCCCCTACGTTATTTTTTGGAGGGCAGATTAAAAGGTATTAAAAGGTAACATCCAAGAATAATTAGTGATCTGGCTGGATCAATGCCATGGCTGTTTATAGCCTGCAGGGCACCAATCCTCTTAAGTTTGCTTCCTGTGGCTTCATTTTTCTGCAGTTGCCCTGCAATGAGGCTATAAGAAACGTAAACCTTCCAGACTCCCAGACTCATGCCTGCTATTTTGCCCAGTCAAGACTGTAATGCTCAATAAAGAATTTCCAGTGAAGTTATTGGAATGGTAGGAATGTGCGTACCGGCCAGCTAATCTTCCAGGTTCCGGCACATGCATGCACACTGGCTAGCTGGTCTTTGCGTGCCCATGCACCCACCGAAACCCAGAAGAGCAGCTGGCAACGGCACATGTGCCCAGAGAGAGGGCTCTGCGTGCCACCTCTAGCACGCATGCCATCATAGCTATAGCCTCATTCCAGAGTGAAATATGAGAATTGTATTTAAATAATTTAACTTTTTGTTTTAGAGGTGAAGAGACTGACATGTATTAGACTGTATATATTTATAATACGGGGAGCAGAACCAGACAGTGACAAAAAATGTTGGATTAGATAGCTCTTCATATGAGTACCTATCTTCATACAGAAAATAACATGAAGGGGAACCTAGGTTTCAATTCTCTCAAACATTCCCATGTTTTTGTGTAATATTTCCATAAGTGCATATCTGAAGTGGTCTCATATTCTATTTATCTCTCTCACTGTAGGTTTTTCACCCTGGTTATGTTCTACAGGCATTTTAAGAAATATTGTGCTGTTCAGTTCTGACATATTTATCAAACCCAACACTGCTGGCAAGAAGAGGGTGACAGTTTAGTGATATCTGAAATGTGAACAGAGAAAAGAAATATGCTGAAGTTTAATAACAATTATGCTTTGTTTCTTACATTATTTCAGATGATTAATGCATGAGATTGTATTGGGGAAATGCCATTTACAATGGACAAAGCCTTTTGCTTCTGTCGCAGAAGCTTACTAAATATAGGAAATATACACCCTAGTTTTTATTCCATACAAAGTTATCACAAAAGAGACAAGCCAACCAAGCACGCCTGGACAGGAAATGCACCCTAACAGATGTGTAATATCATTAAAGCTGCCTCTTAATATAATCTAAGCCACAGTTTGGTGTATTAATGCTTTGTTTATATTGAAGCACAGATGGATATTTTTATTAGCATTGCTCTGTTGATGCAGCACCAGGAAAGGTTAGACCAGGGGGCAGAAATCTATGTTATGCAGGGAAATTTGTTCTGATGCTGATGAGTGGGAAAGGTAAATGTCAATTAGTGAATTAAATCTCACAAATATTGGCAGTCAGGAATGGTATCACAGACCTTAGAAGCAATTAAACCCAGCCATATATATTCTCTATTCACTCCTACTCCAGGAAATAAGTTTTCCCCCTCTGGACCGTTTTCAAAGATGGTAATCCAAGCTTTTTATTTCAGTAAGATTAATGAGTACATTCTTTTATATCCCTGCGGGCAGGTCAGTGGAAAATATTTCCCCTGGTTCAGGAATGAAGGAAAAGAAAGGAGGTGTTGAATCTGAGGTCCTTGATAATGGAAAGGACATGTGGAAGGCCTTTTTTCATTCCCTTTTAAGGACCACTGAAGTGAGGACTTTATGACTTAACATCTAATACATGTAGTCTGGGAGTGCCAATTCCACAGGGTTTAAGAGTTTATGAAATCATTCGCATAGGAAAGAGTGAGTCAACCTGTCCCTATAGCCAAAACTGGAACCTTGGAGAATGTGCAAAGTTTTGGCTCCGATATCCTAGCTCTGACTGGCAGAAGAACTCAAGTTTCAAAATATTGCACTATAAATGATAGATATAAATTCAAACTTAGCCACCCATAGGATCATTCTTAATTTTTTCTGCTGGTTTCAGGGGTCATTCTAAAGGTTCAACACTGACCCACTAAATTCATAAATGTACATTTTTTTTCTGTTTTTCCTGAACAAATTAAACATCAAGACGAAACTAAGAATAAGATGTTTAAAATACATACCAAGCATAAAAAGAACATTAATCAAAAACAAAGACAAGAAATTAAATAAAGCTTCACAATGTGTATAAATTTAATACACATGTTTTGTTTTTTAACTTATTATATAAAACATGTTTAAATACATGTCTTATTGAAAAGTAAGCCTATGTTACTAATAGCCTGAAATAAAGGATAAAAGACACCATTTCTCAACTAACATGTGTACTGCAAGTGAGACATATAAGAAATCTAAATGACAAGATAAGTCAATAAAAAAATAGGATTTTATTGACAAGATAGGTCAATAAAACTTCAATCTTTAAAAATACCATAACAGATAAATTTGATATCCTCCTTGGAAAAAGTGTTGTGTTTCTATCATATTTGGACTCAGGATCTTTGATAGAGTGATAGATGAGGCTTAAAATATGAAATGTGAGGAACTATTGATAAAAGTTAGATATGGCTTTCCCATGCCACATCTTTCTTGTCTCATACAATAAAGACGAGATGATATTGTGTTTGCAGTTTTCCTCCCCCTGCCCCAAGGCTAACGTTTGACTACTATTTTCAGAAAATTTTTTTGGAAAAGAGACCATACAAAACAATAAGTCAAGACATCTGTTTTGCTTAAGAATTCTATGTTGTCTTCATGGCTATATTCTTACAAATCCATCTTTCCCAGGAAATAGTCATTTTTACGGGAAACAAACCCCCTCCTATTTTTTTCTATTTCTAGTGAATGGTTGTCAAAAAGGATCTTTCCATACAGCATGCACATGATTCAGCATTTATTTTTTTCTGATAAAACTCAGTGATGTCTTTTTATTGGAATTATTATCAGACCCATGTAGTTATAAGTAGAACTATTAAGTAGTTATAAGAAAATCTAGGTATCGAAATACTAGTCTATTTGTAGCTGATAGAATCAATGACTTTTCTGGATCAAGCATGAAGGGATGCGAGATTGATTTAACTAAGTCAGGTTCAAAGCAATAGAATAAAATATCAGTATTGTACTCATAGCTGAATAGAATAAATTAAGAAGGACTGTGAGGCTTTGGCTGCAGTGGCCGGAGTAAAAAGATTCCACAAATATCTCTACGGCTGGGATTTCGAACTGGTTACGGACCACAAGCCGTTGCTGGGCTTACTGGCTGGGGATCGCCCCACCCCAGTATCATTATCCCCCTGCATGACCAGGTGGACTATTTTCCTGATTGCCTACTCCTACCGTCTCATTCACCAACCCGGCTACACTTTAGGGCATGTGGATGCCTTGAGCCACTGCCCATTGCCTGAAGTTCTCGCCAACCCCACTCCCGAGACGCTGGTCCTTCTCACTGACTGCCTGGAAACCGGACCCGTCTCATCTAGTGACGTTGCATGCCACTCTGCAAAGGACTCCACATTAAAGCAAATTTTGAACTGGGTGTGGAGGGGGTGGCCCAAGGGGCCTGTTGGGGCTGAGTTCAAAATGTATTTTGCCAAACGTGATGAACTGTTGATTATTAATTGGTGTTTGCTGTGGGGGGACCGGGTAGTTATTCCCACCAAATGGAGACTTTTCTCCACGCACGGTCTGCCTGACGTCTTGGTCTCTGACAACGGGCCCCAATTTACGGTCATGCCATTTAAGACTTTCCTAGCATCTCAGGGAATCAGGCATGCCCTGGTTGTGCCATTCCATCCGACCTCCAATGGTCAGGTGGAGAGAATGGTGAGATCTGCAAAAGAGGCCCTTGCTAGGATGGGCCCAGGTGATTGGCAAGCACGAATTGACCACTATTTATTGATCCAACACATCACACTCTCTGAGCTTCTCGTGGGGCACCGCCTAAGGTCACACTTAGACTGGTTACATCCAAATTATTCTACCTCATCACCCCCAGACTGCACAAGCAAGGTTCGATCTTTTACCATAGGAGATTCGGTATATGCCCACAACTACACCAGGGGAACGTTGTGGATTCCTGCCACAGTAATAGGCATTACCGGTCCTCGATGATATCTGATAGAGCTCGAGGATGGTAGAAATTGGAGAAGGCATATTGACCAACTCCGTAGCCACATTTCCAACTCCACGCTTAGACAACCAATGGTAACTCCTGCATGAGCTAGCCAAAGCCCTACCCAAACAGAACAAAATAGCAGTCCTTCCACAACCAACTCAAGCCCGAGAATATCAGAAGACTTATCTGATTTTGATGCAGGTCCGCAGCGAGCTCTGAGCACGTTAACTCCAGAAGCTCCAACCGCGGCCTGTGAAAGTTCCAGGAGTTTCCACCAGGCAGAGTTGCGGAGCAAACAAGTCCATCCGACTTGTCCAAGGAAAACACTCCCACTGAACTGCGCAAGTCAGGCAGAGCTATGCAAAAGCCCGCCTACCTACGTGATGTCACCAGTTGGATTGTTCTATCCCAGAGGGGAGGGGTGTAAGATATCCCCCCCCCCACTGACAGAGGTTTCCACCAAGGTCCTCTGTTCTGGCATGAACAGAGGTCTAATTCTATTGGTCAGAGGGTCTGACAGATCCCTTTAAAAGGGGCTGCTGTCCGACCCTTCCTCAGCTGAATGTATACCTGATTTGCAATAAAGAGCTGTTGTTAATGAATCCTTTGTGTGCCAATCCATTACCCAATCTAACAAGATGCAAGATGTAGAACTGCAATGTGATTTTCCATTTTTATTTCATTGGTTTTTTATTGTGTGGAAAGGGGAGTACACTAAGTAACACATTTGGCATCAAAAGTCATATACAAATGACATAAACCATCAACTTATTTTTTTTTTCTACTAGGAATTCCTCCTATTCCAATCCAGTGATGGTGTTTTTTATAAATGATAGATGAGATTAGAGCTAGACTTACTTCTAGGCTTTGGATCCATGTGGATCATCTACTTCAAGGCGATCATAAAGTCTACTTCACAAGGCTACTTCAAGGCGATCACAAACAAATGTGTCATCCTGAAGTGACACTTCTTTTAATTAATGACAGAAAAGGAGGCAGTAGTTTCCTTAATCAGAATAATGTGCATTCCAACATCTGTTCTACCAGGAGGAGTATGGAGGGAGGAGCTCTCAGTCACAGAATGATCCTAGAAGTTCTTAGAAAGTCATTGAAGAATCAAAGAGTGCAAGTGGTATTCTAAAGCTATTTTGTAGATACGTCTGAGGAATTCTACAAGATAAAACGCTCTTCCCACCTTTCTTACATTACACATCACCAATGAATGCTAATTATGTTCATGCTCTGATACAGTTAGTCGGTTTTGCATGGAGAGGTGAAGTCTGTGCTTTGTCATCTTGGCATTAAAAAAAAAGACGGATGAAAAATCATGGGGAGTATACACGGAGCCAGGAGGAAGAAAGATAAATAATGCCAGGAAGCTGATAGCTGCCCGTCTATCATAAAATTTCATTAGTTCTGACACCCTGTACAACATAAGCAATGAATGAATGCTAACTATACTTCCCTCTCTGTCTGCTTCCATATTTCACTCATATCACTTAACTTACAAAAAGCACTAAGCTTGGCTGGCCAGCGAAAACAGCTGCTAGAGTGTTCACACACTAAATTATTATTATAGAATTATCTATGAAATAAAAGAAAATAATGGTGGTGGTGATGATGGTCAGTTTCGTACACAGACTTTCTCAAGCTTGATGTGCTTTATAACCAAAAGCTAAGAGGAATCACTGAAAAATTAAAAGGAGATAGTCACTCAACCTACATATTTGTGACTGTCTTTGTGATCACATGGAAGACAAATAAGCATCCCCCCCGCTAGTTGTGGAGGTTGCTAGTGTTTAATCTAGGTGCATGCCCGAAATCAATTGCCATTCATTCCATCACACTGCCAAAACTATGATAAACATGGGAGATTATTTTGTAGACCTTCAACAAACTTTTGTATTCCAGAAGGAAAGAGGCTGGAAGGGAGATGGAGTGGAAAAACTATAGGCAGCTGAAGAGTAAAAGCCCTTAAATACCACTATACTTGCTCCTATTTTTATCCATGAGAGGTAACCATTGGTGGTGTAAACTTGTTTGTTTGCTTGCAGTGCATTATTTCGATTGCATGTACAATATCTATAGCAGTGACGCCTAACGTTTTCGACAGCGATTGCGGAAACTGGAGTGTGCTGGAGTGCCAGAACCCGGAACAGAGCAGCTAGCTAGTGCACATGCATATGATGGAACCAGGAAGAGCAGATGGTGATGGCGTATGTGCCCACAGAGAGAGAGCTCTGTATGCCACCTCTGGCACACATGCCATAGGTTTGCCATCATGAATCTATAGCATGTTTGACATAATTTAGCTGCTTGAAAAAAAATATTTCCCAAAAATTTCTGGATTCCTAGCAAATTACCATAGATAGATAGATGGATGGATGGATAGATAGTTGATAGGTGTGTGTGTGCATGTGTGAGTGAGTGAGTGAGTGAGTGAGAGAGAGAGAGAGAGAGAGAGAGAGAGAGAGAGAGAGAGAAACAGAGAGAAAGAGAGAGACACAGAGAGAGAGAGACAGAGAGGGGGGAGGGGGGAAGAGAGAAAGATGGAAAGAGACAGAGAAAGAGACAGAGGTAGATTCAGTACATAGATTATTTTAAAAATGACTCTACAGTATGCTTAGGGTCTATGTATACATAATTATTTTTGGACCTATATCCTCTGGGACTGATCATCCCCATCTCAATCTTCAAGTTTAAGTAATGAGGATGAATGGAATGAGATCTTTAATCAGCCACCGGAGATGGCATATTGCATTATTGTATTAATTGCTCAAGCTGTTGCTATTACTGCTGCTGCAATGGATCACATTCTCTCAAGGCAAGCTTTATATTTATATATAAACATAGGTGACCTTCACAAGAATACAAAAGAAATCTGGAACACGAATGGATGTACTGTAGTAGGTAGCAACTGATAATTCATTTTATAAGAAGCTTTATATTTCACTTATCTGAAGTCATTCTTCAGAAGCAAATCCATTCATGAACCCTCTGATTATTTCCAAAGCAACAAGGTGAATTCAAAATGAATTCTCCACAATTTTAAGTTTATTTTCCTTTCAAATAGAATTACTAGTTATATAAACTTTAAAGTTTAAGTGTAGATACTAAAAATATAAGGAAGTTTTCACAGCTGCTATTTGAATCTGCTAAATGGATCCTCTCATTGCACAGTATTTATCATGGTAATTATAATAGTATGAAGTACATCTGATCTGTGGCTATTTTAAAAGTAAATTTCAATTGCACTTCCTCATAAAAATCAACTTAGTTATTTTCCCATGTAATCAGAATCAACAGTAACACCTATTGTGCAATTGCAAGGTTTAGCCTTGATTATGGAAATAATAGATCAAAATGTTTTGATAGAAATGAAAAAAATGTTCTGTAGATTAACTGGAACTAAGAAGAAAAGTAAAGTAATGTATTCTGAATAAAACTGAAGTGAGAGAATGCTGGAAGAAGTGTTTTAGAGAGATATGTAGTATATCTAAGGTCAGCCCCTATAAGCTAATTAAATTATGTTTTATTATTATTTTTTCAGATAAATTTTTACTGTACCTAGGAATGTTTAAATGCCATGTGAAATTTTTTAGAGGACAACTGGCAACCAATATGAACATTTAATGCAAGTTATATAATAAAGTATCTATGAATTTTGACTTTGGCTGTGGAACCTGACTTTCGGTACTCCAGGCATAGAAATGATAGTAATATTTTGAAGTGTAAAGCCAAAACGAAAGCTATCAATATTATTGTCCAAGAAAAAATGATGACAGTGTCATCACAAATACTATGAAAATGTTGAAAAAGTGTAAATATGCATTTGAAAGATGTTACAACTAGAGAAATATTGAAAACAGGTATTGGTTTGCTAACTGGAATGGCTATGCTTCTTAGTTCCTGGGAGTATGATTGAGACGGGAGAGTTTTAAAGAAGCTATTTGTCTATTTGGAATTAATGGAAATCCCTTATGATCTTTTCATGCTAAGGGTTACTAATAAGGTGAAATAGTCTCAAGAATATCCTAGATATAATCTTTCAGTGTAGCTCTAAAAGACTTTATTCACTCTAGACCTAAATATTTAATTAATGACATTCATTTCCCCTGGCTTTCGAACTAGCTCTGGCTCCAATGGGTATTCAATCAAACAATTCCTTCTATTTTATTATTTTTATTAAGGAGGTAGAGTTTATTCACAGAGTTATTAGATATGTTTTGCAATCTTTCATTGGGATTTTCATAAACTTGGAACAGAGATGGCTCGTCAGTCCTGCACAACAAATTTTCTTCACAGACCCAACAAATGCTTCTTTGCAACACACACCAATCCAAAGCAGACCTTCAGCGCACACGCCCCTTCAGGATTTCTGGCCAACCAGCATGGGATCTCACAAATAAACAGAGCTGCAGCTTAATAGGTGAAGTGAGAATAAATCTGTTTTGACCGAAATGACATGGAAAGTAAAGATCAAGCTTGCTTAGCAAATTGGTGGCCAAATGCCAAAACCAGTGACTTCAGGACAACGCAAATGATTCATTGGTTAGCTTAACCAAACAAATGTTCATTGGGGGATTGGGGATGGAGGGAGGAGGTGGTACACCTTTCTACTTAGAACATTGGCTGAAAATGTTGTTTATGGTAGTGCTTTTTGAATGCTTACATATATCCATTAAATATTTCCCTCCTCCTCTTTCCACTTATTGTGTTATTGTTATTCAAAACATATTTCAGTTGGGATTCATTTACCTTTGGTATTTAGGGGGGGAGGGTAGCAGTGGGACAAGGGCTGCCTTGATCTTCTAGCTTTGAGCTTCGTGACACATCTGGTTGGCCTCCACATGAGACAGAATGCAGCTGGATGGGGCTAAGACTGGTCTAGTCCAAATATCTCGCTCATTGTCATATTTTTTTCTGACATAAATTTGAAAATATAACGGAGGATATAGATTTTGTTGCATTTAGCATGTCTTTAAGCCTTTCAATGGTAGTCAGAAAGCCAGTTCTATTAAATCATGGGCATATTATTTATCTTGGCCCAGGATCCTGAGGATAAGACTGCCAGAGGCCTTGTACACATTTCCAGTCAATTATATCAAATCCAATGAACATGTTTCTCAACTTGACTGGAGCACGCGGAGAAAATAACGAGCAGTGTGATTCTGTGCATGTACATGTGGAAATAAATTCCCTGGTTTCAATGGGGCTGATTCTTCCATGGACAAGGTTCAACTATGGCTTGGCTAATACTCAGTCTTGAGATTGTGATTAATAGCATGCTGGAAACAACATTTTATTGCAGCTTTACTAAGGTGACCAGATTTTCAGATTGGTAAAGAGGGACACCTTTGACTGGGGGGGAGGGCGGGGGCTTGATTAAAAATTTTATACGGAGCAACAAAATTTTTCATACAACGCAAAAATAGTATTGTAATATTTTTTTTATTTCAACATAACTACAATTTACAAATATAAATTGTAACTGTTGCCAAACATCAAAATTTTAATCACGTGACCATGAGGATGCTGCAACGGTCGCTAAGTGTGAAAATGGTCACTAAGTGTGAAAAATGGTCATCAGTCACTTTTTTTCAATGGCATTGTAACTTTGGTCACTATTTTTGCGTTATATGAAAATTTTTGTTGCTCCGTATAAAATTTTTAATCAAGCACCCCCCACCCCCCGGTCAAAGGTGTCCCTCTTTACCAATCTGAAAATCTGGTCACCTTAATTATATTGCCCTCAACAATCTGGGTCCTCATTTTCCTAACCTTGGAAGGATGGCAGGCTGAGCTAACCTTGAGCCCTGTCAGAATCAAACTCCATGTTGTGGGCTAACCAATGCACTATCAGGACTCTAAATTGTGTGTGGGTTGGAGAACAAAATAGAGAAGCCTTTCTCTTTTCAGTGTGATGGCAACCAATGCAGTCTGTAAAATATTCTGACAAGCAAATTTAAGATTAAATTGTCAGGTTCATCTCCTGCAGAAATATTGCTATTAAAAATTTGCTTCCTGCAGAAGCAGTTAGTGGTTATGTGTACACACAGATAGACTGACGTGTGTATAAAATACATATAGTTCTCATGTAGCAACTGCCTTATTTAGCAACCATTTGCAGTTAAGGCAATGATGAAACTTTTATGACCAGTCCTCGCAGTTACAACCATCACAGGTCTGTAAAGCAAAGGAAAGCTGATCATAAACAAAATTGCAGTTTCATTAAGAAACTGTTTCCCTTAACAATTAAGTCGCTACTGTAGCCCCAATTGTGGTTGCTAAACTAGGACTATCTGTATGGGAATACCAGAAATTCAGTCAAATGAATACTCCACACATGACATTTGGACTTTATGCCATATAGAAGTGATGGAAATGGAATGAAGATGATTTATTTATTTATCACATTTATATAGCTGCCCAATTCATAAAATGACTTTAGGAGGTGTATATACAGTATACATCAATTCCATGAGGTAATAGGTAACTTATCAAAGAACACTAACAACACTTGGAAGGCCAGCTCTATCTAATGCCTGTTGGATACCTCATCCTTGTCCTCCAAATTGCTCCTTTTATTGTCCATTGTAAAACTGGGATCACCTGGTGTCTTACTCTTCATCGCTGTTCTGCTATTGTTATTTAAAAGGTTTAAAACTGAGATAGCTCTGATTACGGTAGATTGATTTGTTGTTATAGAAATGGCTAGTTTATATTATTTTGGAAAAGTAAAAAGTTGAGGTTTATGTTAATGCTTTATTCTACTGAACAAAGACAGCCAGAAATCAACACTTTTTCTTTTCTTTTTCCTCTTTTTCCCCTCCTCACTTTTCTTTTCCCCTTTCCTCCCCATTGTGCCCTATTATTATTTTCATATTTTTGTATTTTATTCTACAGTCTAATAAAAGTGTTTTTTTAAAAAAAAAAAAAATAACAGCAAATAACATACAAATAACCCACAGCCATGCTTCTGGAAAGTTTTGATATAGATCAGGCATATCCAGTCCACAGCCCACGGGTTCATAAACTTTTAACGTTATTATGTGATTTATATACATTAACTATATAATTTGCATGCAGCCCAGGACAATTCCTCTTCATTCAGTGCAACTCTGACAAGGAAAAGGTTGTTGCTTAAGTCCTCATGCCGGTTGTTCTTGTCTCTCTCTCTGCTTTTGCCTGACATTTATTTCATTTTCACCAGTTACAAATGTTTCTAATTTTACTGATGTTTAATAAATAAACATCATGGTTTGATGTTGTTTTGTTTGCGGTTTTACTTTTCTTTTGCTAGGTGAATTGAGTGGTATGTGTGCTTGCTTTGACCAGGCCTGGATATTGAGAGTATGCTGGGTATAAACTAAACTGAAAAATATCTATAGTATAGATATAGTTTTTAATTTTCTTTACTCTCATGGTGGGAGATTTTGATAAAATATGAAGCCAAGTATTTTATAAAGTCTGTACAAATTGTAAATCTCAGGGTTGTTGTTGTTTTTTTGTAGTGATCTATAACCATGGATTCTGAAGGCAACAAATTGAACTTTATTGATAGCATTAGCAGAATATAACCTATATTGCTGTACAATTTCAATAAGCTTCAGTAACAACACTAAGTAACTTCCAAAATAACCCTTGACACATAAAAACAATTTGTATTCAATATCAAATGTCACCCACAACCTTAATATCTTGAGATTGTCTAATGGCAGAAGCTAAGTGTTGAAAAACCAGATTATAAATAAATGGGGACAAGGGGCATCCTTTATGAATGCCACAATATAACAATGTGTCAAAAAAGGAAAGCCATTTGTAATGACTCTGGCCATTCCATAAAGATACAAAAGTGCAATTCAGTGGATTAAAAAAAGGTGGAAATGTGTATCTTCTTAGAGCACACTTCACAAATCAAATCAAAATCTATCAAATGCCTTTTCAATGACAACAAGATTAGAAAGTTTTAATGATTCTTTATAAGCTTCTGAAAACATAGGTGCCAATATTTTACAAAGGTTCTATACCCGTGATGGTGAATCTATGGCACATGTGCCAGATGTGGCACGTAGAGCCCTCACTGCTGGCATGCACACCGTCGCCCCAGGTCAGATCTCCATGGCATTTCTTTCATCAGCTTCTGTTTCCCTGCAAACGACGAAACAGAAGCTCTTGGGGGGAAAAAAAGATCTTACCTCTTGCTGAGCTGCTAGGGTTGGGATGTCCCAACTTCCGCCGGCCATCTGGTCTTCGGGCCTCTGATGCGCATGTGTGTGCACATGTACATGTGCATGTCTATACATATGCATGTACATGCACATCCACACATGCACACAAGTGCATTCGCACATGCACGCATTACCACAGAGGTGGTATTGAGCCGGTTCTTACCGGTTCGAGCAAACCGGTAGCGGCGGTTGCTGGAGGCTCCGCCCACCCACCCCAATGTAATGTGTGACCTTCTGCACATGCACAGAAGGTGCCGTACGAGAGTGACGCGAGCATACTCACATTTGCGAACTGGTAGCAAAGGTAAGTGAATCCCACCACTGATGCACACACCTTTCACTTTGAGCATGCGTGTGCGCGCAGTTTGGGCACTCAGTGTCTAAAAGGTTCACCATCACTGTTCTATATCATTCAGTTAGAAATCCATCAGATCCAGTAGCTTTCTCAGGTTTCATAGATTGTTTTTGTTTTCTTGCAATGTTAATGATTATGCCACTTTTTTAAAAAAAATCTTCCTGATAGATCTTTTCCACTTCAACACTTCCCCCCAAAATTAATGAATTGCTGTTTAATTACAACACACCCACCACCTTCTCAGTCATAATTAATGAGTTCAGTCTCGGTATATAATTTTGTAACCCTTAATTCAAGCTAAAAAATGCTGTTTTTGTTGTTTCAGCTGGTTTCCAGCTTTCTTTCCTGAATTCCAGTAATTTAATGCATTTTAAAGAATATTCAAGCTTATCTGAATATAATAGACCCTTTTAGCTACACTTGGCTTTAGTTTCCTTTATAATCAAGAATTCCAGGATTATATGGTCATTTTCCATAAGTTCAATCAGAAATATCTGATCGTCTTGGTCACTTCCTGCCAATGAAAAAAAAAAATAACTAGAAATTTCTGGAATTTTGTGAAAGGTCCACACTTTGCAGAATTTGTCTCCCAACAGATATGGAGATAATTCAAATCTCTCAGCACTATTATTTCATGTATCTTTGGAAAAAACTGAAGTTTGGTTTTGTAAATCCCACCTTACCTATTTTCTTTGGTCAATTAATTCCTTTTCTACTTATTTTAACTGAAATTCTCCACAGCATTGCCAAATTCATTGCTCTGGATTATTGTGAATATGTAGGTGTCTTTTTAACACCAAGCACAACTCTTCCTGTTCTGTTGTTTCTGTTCATAGAACAGAATTGTATTCCCCAATTTCTGTATTCCAATCATTTGAGTCATGATGCCAGAGTTCAGTTATACCTTCCTATAGGAACATTTTAGGTTCATCTTAATTTATTTCCCATAAACAAAATCATAGGGTAAAGGCTGTACAGTGATTGCCTTTCCACAGAGAGCAAGTGGTATCTGTGTTTGCCCAATGACAAAACACCAATTTGGATGATCCCCCATACTTTCTTTCATGCAGTTATGGAAAAAAAATATTTTTCCAAATAAATGATTCAGATGGCTGGCCTTCATTTTCACAGGTGGACAAACACAATGCCTTTATCTGTGCCATAGTCAATTGTCTCCAACCCGATCATCTGTGACCAGGTTAGGTGCACAGAAATTGCATAAACTACAATTCTGCAAACCATCCATGAACAGAAATAGGGAAGTTTTGATTCCTTAAGCATAACATTGCTTCCACAATTTTACTTAATTGACCACTTCCAGCACAAGGCTAGTGTTTTCATTTTGTTTTCATGTTGATATTCTACCAACTAAATTCTTACAGTATATGGTGATGCTATTTGTAAGACTGGCTTTGAGTTTCTTGGATGCTGACAAGGACTGGGGTCAGTATCTTCACACCCACCCTATCTGTACGTTAATTTATTTGCAGTTGTCAGACTTTCAGCTGTTATTTATGATCAGTTCAGATTTTCATTCCCCCCCCCTTTTTGCTTGACTAACATGCTACCACACTCACCCTCCCTCCTGCTTTCAAGGTCCTATTATGAATGTGTGACAAAAGATACCAGCCCCCACAATAACAGAGGGACTACTAACTGCTGCTCACAAACAGCAAATTGACTATAGTAAAGAAAGCAGAGGAAATTGCTTACAGAAGCTCTTGCCAAAGTATTTCTGATACATTAAAAAAAAATCACAATCTGAAACACGAGAGCACCATCTTAGTCTGCAATCCCTAGTCCATGGGTGTCAAACTCGTCATATCACATTGCTGTCACATGAAGTTTCACGACATTTTTCCCATTTGAGGAGCTGGGGTGGGCGTGTCCCACTGTGATGCATCAGGCCTGCAGACGGCCAGTTTGACACCCCTGCACCTAGTCCTTGGAGAGAATTGTCTTTAGCAACTGTCTTGATTCTCTTCTGAGACTTTGGTCCATGCTGTAACAGTTTGTCCTCTTGTTCTCTATGATTTGTTGCTAATACCTGCAATACTTGTTCTCTATCTGTGCCCCTTCTGTCACAATTTCTTTTGCTATTCCAGAGTTATCTGATTTCACAGGAGGGCTCAGTAAGAATCCCAAGAAGAGGGACCTGTTCATAGACTTCATCTAAGTCAGTTTTTCCTAACTTTGGCAACTTTTAAGAAGTGTGGACTTCAACTCCCTGAATTCCCCAGCCAACCATGATCAAAGTGTTCAAAGGGAAGATGAAAGTTCATTTCACATAGCTTTTCCTGATAGACAATATCTTAATTATTGCTTTCATGACTAACTCTTAATCATTTGAAATTGGGACAAAAAAGCATTAAAATGTTTGTAGCAGTTTTCATTTTTGAAAATTTGAAGGTAGTATGATAGAGGAGTAATAGATTTCATTCTTTTTTTTAAAATCTAGGGCAACATAGTTTTTACTCTAAATAGCAGTAGACTTATATACCGCTTCATAGGCCTTTCAGGCCTCTCTAAGCGGTTTACAGAGAGTCAGCATATTTCCCCCAACAATCTGGGTCCTCATTTTACCCACCTCGGAAGGATGGAAGGCTGAGTCAACCCTGAGCCGGTGAGATTTGAACCGCTGACCTGCTGATCTAGCAGTAGCCTGCAGTGCTGCATTTAACCACTGCGCCACCTTGGCTGCATAAATGGCATTCTGGGACCCATTTCTGCTATTGTGGCCCATATAAAGTCAGACTATGATCAGTTATGGATCTAATTTATTAACCGGAAAACTTGATATTGTTGATACAATCATACTGCATTACCACTATCCAGATAGTACTTAATAAGAACATACTGGGTTTTTAAAAAAGAAAATCTACTTTGTTGCAATCAAAATCTTCCTTAACTAGAAATCATATTATGATTTTTATGTTTTTATGCCTATTGGCAGTAAAGATCCAATATAGTGCACATACTGTGTAGACACAATATCATATATGCATAAAAAAGTAATGAAGTTTTTAAATATAAATTTAAAGCATAACATTACAGATACATATAAGTACAACAGGTAGTTTTAAAAATCATTTTCTCCCACAATGCACACTAGTAGATTCTATACCTTTATTTACTAGCATTGTTGAAATAGGTGATTAAAATGTCCATTTAGAATTGTGGAGGTTGCCAACTAGAAACCCAACATAAACTTTAAAAATATTTAATTACCAACCCTTCAGGCTCTGTGTGAGTTGGAATGAACCTTTTTATTTTTACTAATTGTAAGATCCTGAAATTTTCCTTTTAAATCCAGGGGGAATACTATTTATTGTTCAAGAAATAAAGATCATATATCTATATAAAAGCATGATAAGCTCTGACTCAGTGGAAGGGACAGTTTTTCCTCTGCGAAGTAATTTATGAACTGCTCAGATTAATCTGCAAGAAATGGGCAGATATAGCCTAGACAATATTAACAAGAGAAAAGTGTATTTCAAAAACACAGCAGGGAAACATACCCTAAGAACACTTTAATCGTGTAGTGTATATGATAAATTAAAACAGGTAATGTTACCCTTTGCTTATCTGTCTGTTCTCGCAGCAGGGCAACTGGGCAGGGCTGATAAACTTTGAGTTCATCTGGACTTTGGTCCTAGTTCTTGACTTGTCCCATGGTTTTTTTATTTCCTGCCCATTTAACTCTGGCACTATTGTTCATTTTCAGCCTCGCCAAATTACAATGCAATGGAGAATTGTGAACACAGCCCAATCCTAAACACTACTTTCATTTATGGCAACTCCATAGTTTAGGAGACAATGAATGCAGTTGAGAGTTCCTCCTCCTGAGTGCTCAATTTATGTTTTACCAACAAAGAAATAAATGGGGACTAATGTAGAACTATTTCAAGCTATTTAACTCTCATCAGCTAGCCATATCCTTCTGGGATTCGAACCCAGGCTACTTGCATATTAGGTAGATGTATTAACCTCTAAGCCATGAGCTCTCCTCACTTTGTCAACTATACCAGGGGAGAGGTTTACATGTTTTTTTCCGGTGAGACCAGTCTATCAGGGCAACATGGTCTACGCAATTATGGGACGGAGCATACTGACAGCGTTCATTGAAAAATCAAAAAGGTGGGGAAGAATACTCAATGTTCCAACCAAACTGGAGAGATAAGCAAGACAAAAGACATTGTTGCTTCAAGTTTGCAATGTGGTCTTGGTTCTATGGGACCCTCATTTTTATATCTTGAAGTATATCTTGGTATACACTGCATGTAGTACACTTATGTGTACTACAGACTCTTCCATCAACTCTTATGTATTCATGAAAGGAAAACTCCAAAGTCCAATTTATACCATCAGGGAAATAATTTATGGCTAAAATATTGTTTGGACTTTATCTTTTCCAGACACAAGTAGAGAGTTGCATACCTGAATGTTTATTATGAAAAATAGAAATATCTGAGGAAAGTGCTCACTGATTTGTTCTACAAATGGCATTTGCAATTAATGTATGTGAGTTTGTGGGAATAAGAATTTCGTATGGAGTAAACAAAAGTAAGAAAGGATATCCACAATTACATGTAGAGCAACATTCCGCTACAACTTCACTGCCATGGTTATTCTTCTGGTTGCTACTTAGGAGCCACAATATTGCTAAGTGTTCTTTCAGACAGCTTTTTTTTAATGCAATTGCAAACATCATCACAACAAGACGTTCACAGGGATACATTACGCTACAGCCTCCCATTTTCTATCCTATAGAAATATAAATCTATCTAATGGAAATATCTTAACTGCTTTTAAAAAGAAAAGCCTTTCAGTGTAGAGACTATGAACCTCATCATCCAACTCCACCATCCATGATCTTTCTGTATGCATCATTTCAAGCTTAACTTGCTATAATCCAGTCCCATTCTTTGTGAGTAGTCGCCGAAAACATATATGAGTTGTTTACAGAGGGGAAGAGGGCTGTGGCAAACATCATAACATGTCTTTACTGTGTTATTTCCCTTGCATTAGCTTTAGCTTCTCTGCAGTCAATATCAAAATGGCTGTTTTTTCCTCTGGCATTGTATGAGCTTTGGTTGAATTCAGCTGTTTTATCGCCAATGAAATTCTATCATGCAGCTTTTCTGCTTCTCATGAACTTGCTGGCTTCTGCCTTTCTGTCTTCTATCAAGCGTTTATTTCATACACTGAATAACCTACAGAGGTTTATAGAAAGCTTCATATCGCACATGGGTGGCAAATGAGACCTGGAGAGATTACAAAGATATCACACAAAAGGAAATCGTAATGAGTAAGTGACTGGTAGAAATCCAGACAAATAGCAACAGTGGGATTTTAAAAAGCAAGAAAATGAATCCAAACAAGCCTATGCCCATCTCCAGACATCATGGCACCTTCATTTCTTTATAGCACCAGTTTCAAAAGTGACCTCAACTCCACATCACTTCATAGACCATTTCTCGCTGACAGAGTATAATTCTCACTTATGTTAAATTCTTAAACCATTCAGAAATCCTTTTTGAAAAAAGGATGAACATGTAATGCAGAGTCATTCCTGAAGGTATACAGGAATACCACCATTACAAAGATGCTTTATGCCACTTTTTGACTGAAGATGAAAGTGGCAAAATAAAAAGAATTATGAATCATTGACGACCATATTAGTACTAATAGTTACCAAAACAAAAATAGCTACAGAGGATTTTATATTATGGAGCCAAAATCACTGCAATTGGAGCAGTAGCAATGCAGTTAATAAATTTGTTTTTTCAGTAGCAGCCATGAAGTAAAAACAATGACTTTTCTATAACAGTGGAATTGAGATGAATGCTGGAAATGTTAATGTTCACGAAAAAGATACATGAAAAAGAAGTCATAAATCTTGTGAGAATGTTGAAAAACTATAAAGCTACAGGTATAATTTTGGACAGTGAGAGCATACATTTAATGAAATGAATGAATAAATAAGTAAATAATTGAAGACATATTAAAACAAGGATGCAAGTTTGCTTATGGAGGGACTGTATGTCTTGTCTAATATGTGTAGGATATTGCATCTGTGCCTGAGAATTGGAAGATACAATGATTGTTCCTGAATATAAACTGTATAGTAGCAAGAATAAATTTAAACATTACACAGGTCTGCAAAAAAATTTTTTTCGAGAGTTGTTTAGGTTATTCCACGTAATCTTTATGTTTTTTGGTGCGCTGAATCTGAAAATGACCTCCATTTTGTCATAGGACATCACGTTTCCTGACAATTTAGGTAACTATGTTAAATAAGGCAATACCTCAAAATAAATGGAAATAGACTTATAAAATTAGTTTTATTGCAATATTTTCATGAAAATCCTTTTTTGAACTGAAATGAGCTTACCTACACACACTAAACTCAATTCTTCTTCCTTGTGAGGCTCCTCTTGGTGCATTTACGCTTGTGAGTAGCATCTGGAATGTCTCTCTGAAGCATCCAACAGTAGTCTGCCATCATTGTAAGGCTCCGTTTTGCCTGGTATCTCCTTTCTATCTATTTAACGTCTTGGTGGAATCATTCACCTTGTTCCTCACTCACAGCTCCCAAATTTTCAGGAAAGTAGTCAAGGTGGGACTGGAGGAAATGCACTTTCAAACTCATCAGGCAACCTAAAGGTTGAAATACTTTCAGCATTCTTCCGACGATCTTTTTGTAGTGAGGATCTTTGTTATTGCCTAAAAATTTCTGTACGACTTCTTTAAATGCAATCCACCCTTCTTTTTGAGGATCCGTCATGGTATTGACAAACTATTGATCAACTATAAGCCTTCTAATGTCTGGTCTGATGAACACATCTTCCTTCAATTTTTCCTCCGACAGGCAGGGAAACTTGGTGACCAAGTATTTGACACATTCTCCATCTCTTGGAAGTGATTTTACAAATTGCTTCATCAATCCCAATTTTATGTGGAGAGGTGGTAGAAGAACTTTATGAGAAGGTACCAAAGTTTCTCGGAGGACATCTTTTTCACCGACTGTTAGCACCCTCGGCTGCCAAGGGTATTTGGTATAACCAGCTTGTTGCTCGAGCAGCATGCACAAGACCTTCAAGTCCCCACACACTTGCCAACCATGGTCTTCATATTTATGAAGTTTACGAAGAACCAATTCCAAGTTCTCGTAGGTTTCCTTCAAGTGTACGGAATGACCTACAGGTATGGAAGCGTAAAAACCGTTGTGCAGTAAAACTGCTTTGAGACTTCTTTTTGAAGAATCTATAAAGACACCATTGCTCTGAATCATATTGGATTTTAAATTGACCCATCAGACCTTTGACATCAATGCAATAAACCAACTTGTCTTCCTGGGCGAAGTAAGGACATCAGCGATGTCTGAACCATGAAGATGACACTCCTGGCAACAATAAATTCCTGCTTTTCAGCCTTGATCCAAGTAACTCAGCGGCATCTTTGGGAAGATTCAAGTCTCTTACCAAATCATTCATCTCCTCCTGAGAAAACAATTTTGGTCTTGTATCATCTTCAAAGTCAGAACTTGATTCGTCATCTGGTTCAGGTATGACTTCACCTTCATCGGAGCTAGGTATCTCTTCCAAGGTAGCAGGGAGGTTGGGTACTGGTATATCTGTGCCATGGGGGATGGAACGAATTGCTGAGTGAAGATTGGGGTATGAAATGGAATGCTTCCATTTGGAATTAAACTCTTTCACATCACATGAACAAAAGTAACAGTCATCACTATGGTTCTTTTGCTCTCGCCATACCATAGGAATCCCATAATGGAAAGATTTTTTCTTACCCTTGAACCAGTTTCAGAGGTCCTCAACACATCGTTTGCACACTTTATAAGGTGCCCAAACTTTATCTTGATCTCCAATTTTTAGTCCAAAGTATGCAAAGTATACTTTTTTCACAAAGTCTATAATATTCTGCTGTTGCTTCAATACTGTATATTCACAACAGATGAAACAGAAACTGTCTGGTGAATTAATACACTTTCGCAGGGACATAACATAACGGTTGAAGAATGACGAGCTAATATGAATTGCGATGAAAAAGTGTGAACAGCCTAGAACCAAGAACCTGATGATGATTCATGCACAAGTGTGACATGCAGGAGAGAGCAGCTCTGTGTCTGTACACGAGACGTCACAGTGCTGGCCACGCTCCCTGCACTGACTGGAGATGCTGCTATCTGCCCTGTGTCTCCCTCCCACTGGATTCTTCAGGAAAGATTAACCCCTTCTACCATTAGAAGCACAGACTTAAATCTTGCTTAGCTTATGTATATATTGCTGACCATTAGATTTACAGTGCTATTTTTTTTTTTACATAACTCAGACAAACCCTTTAAGGTTTTTTTTTTGGCATTTTATATCTTAAATGCACTTATGTGAATTAATTAATAGTAATTTGGACTTTAAATTTGGTTAAAAAACCCATAATATAAAAAAATACCAAAAATTAAAAAGAAATTGATACATTTGAAGACAATTTTGCATGTTGTGGCAAATCATGACATCTAGGAGTTTTTTCAATATTTTATTTGTTTTCAGCACAAAAAATACATGGAAATTAGATGAAAATAATCAAACAGCTTTTTAGTCGCAGACCTGTGATAAAAGGATTCATTTGCTAAATGTTCCTGGGAAAGTATTTGGAAGAATATTTATAGAAAGTAAACAAGATGCGACAATGAGCAAAATCTGCAAAGTGCAGTGTGGCTTTCTGCTCTGGGAGATGCACACCAGAATTTTGCTTTTAAGCAGGCCATTAAGAAATGTATGAATGTGGAAAAAAGAATATTGCATATTTGTTGACTTAAAAAGCATAAAATAAAGGGAATAGATTTGAATTATGGGATGTTTTGTGCAACTGTGGTTGGTTGCTAAATGCAATAAAGAGTAATGTAGAGTAAAACATGTATGAGAACAAATGGAATGCTTAGCAAATATTTCAACCTTTAGCAGGGAGCAAATGTTCATTGTATCAAAGATGCATGGGGTTTTCTGTGTAATATATTTATAGCTAAATATATAAGAAACATTTGGAATGATATAGGAGATATATTAGTTAGAAACATGAATGTGCAAATATATATGCACAGACGTTATATTTTTGGCTGAGAACTTGCATGACTTCCAGCAAATATTAGAGACTGTATAATGCAATAAGGGATTACGAATATGAAAATCAACATATAAAAGATCAGATAATTGTGTTTCACAAAGCAAATGAAGTGACCCATTATGAATTATGCATAAATGGCAAAAAGTTCAACAAGCAGAAGATTTTTGTATCCTGGTGAAAAGTTTATTGAAGTTGTAAAAAAGGAATAGATAAAGTTTTAGACACACAATTGCTGCTAAAACAATAGTGGGTAATTTGTGGTCTTTTACAAGGAATGAATGTTTGTTGAAAGAAGAAAAATTAGCTCTATATAATAGCCAGCTTCTGCCCATGATGTTATATGGAAGTGATATTTGGGTATGCCTGGAAAAAACATACTGTAAATAACTTAAGTACAAGGGAATGGGTTACTTAAGATTTGGACATAGTAAAATAAAAAGATAACTTTTAGAAAAAAATGGGTATGAAATAAATGTGGAAATCATAGAAAAGTGACTAGGCAACATTTATTAAGTACGTTGAGGTATTTGAGAGAATCAATGAGGATCAGATCACTAGGCAAATATAGGAAGAATACCACTGGGTATTGACCACTTTTACTATCCAATACACAATAGTTTGTTTAGTGACCATTCAAAGTTACAACAGCACTGAAAAAAAGTGACTTACGATCATTTTTCGCACTTACGACCATTGCAATATCCCCATGGTCACGTGATCAAAATTCAGATGCTTGGCAACTGACTCATATTTATGACCTGGGATCATATGACCTTCTGACAAGCAAAGTCCATAGGGAAGACAGATTCACTTAACAGCCATGTTACTAACTAAACAACTGTAGTGATTCCCTTAACAACTGTGGCAAGAAAGGTTGTAAAATGGGGTAAAATTCACTTAACAACTATCTCACTTAGCAACAAAACATTTGGGCACAATGTTTTGCGGTCGTAAGTTGGGCACTAATATACTGACTGTAGAAAAATCTAAATGTTTTACATCAATGTTTTTCAAACTTGGCAACTTTTAGATGGGCAGACTTTAACTCCAAATCCCCTAAATCATGCTGGTTGAAGAATTCTAGGAGTTTAAGCCCACTTATCTTAAAGTTGACAAGACTGAGAAACACTGCCTTATATAGAAAATAAACTATTTATCCTTATAAGTCTATCTGGCTTTCATACATGTTTTTATTCAGCAAGGGATCACATATCAATTAACATATTTTAATTGCATTTTTAAAATCTACCAAGGCTTTTCTTTTTGGTTCATTTTTACTTTAATTGCCAACCTTTGTATAAGTGATAGATGATCAACCAAATAAATACAGAAAGATTCAACTCAGCACAATAAAACAGCAATTCTGGAGTCCCTAAAACCCTTTCAAGGGATCCATAAAAATCAAATAAATATTTTTAAATTTCTCGGTTTTAATTTCTAATACAGTAAATATCAATAGATATAACTTGCATAAACCAAAGTTATTTGGGATCCTCAATTATTTTTAAAAATACATGGAGTCCCGAGTCCAAGATGTTTGAGAACTGCTACAGTAAATTATTGTGTACTACATTACCATTTCTCTAGAATTCCTTCTTCGGTGTTATTGACAAGTTATTTTCCACTGTTCATTAAGTCATATAGTATGACATTGCTGGTTGCAGGTTTTATTTTAAACAAATACGTAGTATTTTAATCCTAAAGTATTTTGATTCTTTTAGGGTCCTCATGCAGACTCTACTTGGGCTGTTGTCTCCTAAAGCATCACATGCTTCATAAACTTATTTTAGCTTCAGCTGTTTGTGATGTCTATTCCAACTCTGAAGTAGTAAAGTGGATCTTACAGTTCCCCAGGCAACTCCTGAACTTTTACTATATAGTTAAAAGACACAGGGATTCCCAGAGACAGTTGCAGTATATTCGCAAGGGCATAGCCGTTTTATAGCTTGCTATTTTTTTTCCTGTCATTACTTCTCTCTTATAAAATACATGATATTAAACATAAAGTTGAACATTGTTGTTAGCAATGCCTGGTGATCCTGCAATACAGAGACTGTATAAGATGATGGGATAATCTTGTTTAGTTTCCATAAAAAAATGAAATTACCTTTTGCATTAAGAGGGAAAACTTTCACTATTGCCTGTGGAAGTTACTCTGGATGAAAATACCGGCTTCTAAAGAGTTCAGGAAAAAGTTACTTTACAGTGTAGCACATCAAAACAGACCAGATTCAAATTAAGCATTAAAATGTGGGTCAAACTCACAACCAATGTCCAGGTTTCTCAAAAATGAGAACTGAGTGAAAACTCCTCAGCAGTGGGTGGAAAGTTGTGACTACAGATCACAACTCCACTTACAAGCACAAGTTGGGATAAGAATTTTCGTTCCTAAGCAAGGTGGTTGTTATGTAAGTTGTGCCTAATTTTATGACCCTTTTTGCCAAGGTTATTAAGCAAATACTGGAGTTAAACGAATCCAGCTTCATAAATTGACTTTGCTTGTCAGAAGCTGGCTAGGAAGGTCTCAGATGGCTAGGACATAAACGTGGGACACTGCAGCCATCATAAACACATGCATCTGAATTTTGATCAATGGCCATGGGGATGCTGTGATGGTCATAAATGCAAGAACTGGTTGTAAGTTACTTTTTTCAATGCTGTTGTAACTTTGGCACTAAACAAATGATTATGGGGTTGAGGCCTATCTATACAACAGAACTGTACAATTCCTATATGTTCCAGATCTGTGAAAGATGGCATGCGTTTGAAGAGTATTATTTAATATCAATAGCTACTGTATAAATCACGCAAGTCACATACCTTCCTCAATATACAATATCCTATCATCTTTTTAATTTTCCCTTCAACTTGGAAATGTCACCCTTAGGTTCCCCCCCCTTTCAGATAAGACATAAATAAATTAGACTGTTAATTGCCTACCACTTGTAAATCAATGTAAGACTATCTGGATAGATACTCTTACACTTATGTATTAGCATACTGGAAGACTCATCAGAAGTAAGACTCTTAATAAGTTATTTTTAAAATAAACTTTACACTAATTAGCCAGGAAAGAGGAGTACCTCTATCCTTTCCAATTGCTCTTGAGTTTTTCAAGGTAGGGCTGGCAATTTAATGGGAGCTTGGATTTTTCCTTCAGGCAGGAGGAGATTGCCTTAGTATAGACCAGGGTTCTCCACAGTTGGCAACTTTAAGACTTGAGGACTTCAACTCCCAGAATTCCTCAGCCAGCCATCCTGGCTGGGGAATTCTGAGAATTGTAGTTCACAAATCTTAAAGTTGTCAACTTTGGAGAACCCTGGTATAGACAGATGAAAACACTTCTCCATTATACCTTGACCGATTTGACCCCCAAATCCAGAAGCATGGGTTAGGAATCAGCAGCATTGATACTTCAATAAATGTAGAGATACAGTTTTCCAGGTTTCCAAACAGAAGCTTGTTTTGAAAGCTTCCCTGTCAAATTCCTCCTACCCATTTCCTGAGTGATGAAAATTCATCAATATGGTGTTTCTGACTTAAATAAACAACCTTGGAATCTCCCAATGTTGAGCCTTAAATGTGAACCACAGATTTTATGACTAATGCAAGACCTGGTATTATATTTTGAACTGCCCAGTTTGAAAGGGAAGTTTGCAGCTGTTCTGAGAGAAGACTCCTTTATGCAACTGGATTGGCCTCTTTGTTTTTCAGATGGGTTATATAGATGGCTCTGTATGTTATAAATGACACCACAGCTTTTCCTATAAAATATATGAAAGCCTTTCACTGTTCTTGTGGATTTAGCTTTCCCACCCAGAGGGCCACCAAGAAGGAGCACATGGAAACTTTTAATTAAACAGAGCACTGGATTCCTTTCCGACAGAGCCAAGTTATTTTCTGGGCTGCTGGAGAAAGTTAAGAACATTCAGGACAGAAAAGAAAATTTGCTCTTGAAGTTCGAAGTTTTGATTAAACAAAGGCAAGAGAAAGCCTTTCTCATACCTTTGAACTGAAGTGGAAAAAACATAACTACTCTTATGGTGTATGAAACTATCTCCTACAAACGAACTAGTGTGATTATGTGTAACTCCCATTTATTTTAATAGTATTACACAGGAACACTCCCAAAGGGACTGATGCTTAGTGGTTTTAAAAAACCACAAAAATATGGCAACATCAGGGAAAAAGAATTAAACAAGAGAAAAATTGTGAAAAAGAGGCAGAAACAACAATATAGTTATCCTTGACATGATTAGCCGTTATGTAGTGCTTTCATGTTCAGCAGTCAACATTTTTCATCTTTTCTTCCAAAAGTAATCTTTGAAAAGTTATTATATCTCAGTGACAGAGAACATGATTCTCAAATTCAAACTCTGACATCCTTAAAAGGACTAGGAAAATAGAAAGTAGTAACGAAAAACACTTCAACCTGAGACTTTGGTGACTACTTGAGACATCACAGACCTAGATGGATTAGTGATCTGAGATAAATAAACCATGCTAATTTTTTAAGTACTGAACAGTATTTGGTATCTCACAAGAAACTGCCCTGAAAGTAACCAGATTCATCTTACGTTGATTGGGGGGATCCTGATTTCTACCCAATTCTGATTCTAAATATGGAAACTTGGAGGTTTGCCTTTCCTTCATCTAGATGAAAATACATAAATGTATAACAGTATTTACTATTAAGGTAAAGGTTCCCCTAGACATATGCTAGTCGTTCCTGACTCTAGGGGCGGTGATCATCTCCATTTCAAAGCCGAAGAGCCAGCACTGTCCGAACACGTCTCCGTGGTCAGCATGACTAAATGCTGAAGGCAGATGGAATACTGTTTCCTTCCCACAAAGGTGGTTCCTATTTTTCTACTTGCATTTTTATATGCTTTTGAACTGCTAGGTTGGCAGACGCTGGGACAAGTAATGGGAGCTTGCTCCATTACACGGCGCTAGGCATTTGAACTGCCAAACTTTCTGATTGACAAGCTCAACGTCTTAGCCACTGAGCCACTGTGTTTACTATTATTACTATTATTTGAAGTTAAAGTCAAAATTTGTAGAGAAGGCAGAGCAGTTTAAGAGGACAGAGCCCACCAAATTTCATAGAATTCAATGTAAGAGCTCTTGAGATATATTCCTTTATGCTTTTGACTCTTTGTAAACTGATGGATACACTTCCAAAACTGCTGATTACTGTATTTTTGAGTTCTTCTAATCCAGGGTTATTAAACTAACGGCCCGCAAGCCAGATGCATCACATGCAGACTACGCCTACCCCGGCTTTGCAAATGCAACAAATGTCATGATACGTCATGTGACATCATGTGATGAAACCGAGTTTGATACCCATAGTTCTAATCCAATACCGATGCAATAAAAAAATTCAGTCAAGTTATACAAGAATTGAACTTTTGCTTCTTTTTATACATGTGTTATATTTGTTGTATTTTTACGGCTTGGATTCTGATGATATTGTGGATTTACCTGGGATGACCAAAGCCACATGGAATTTTGAAAAAATAGAGGAAATGGAGGAAACAATAGATCCCTCTTGCCAGAAAAGCCACAGCCCCATGGTCACATGATCAAAATTCAGATGCTTGGCAACTGACTCATATTTATGATGGTTACAATGCCCCAGGACTCATGTGATCAATTTTTGCAACCTTCTGACAGGCAAAGCCAAATGAAGCCAGATTCACCTAATACTGTTACTAACTTAACAGCAGTGATTCACTTAACAATTTGTCACACAATGGAACAAAATTCAATTTTATAAAATTGCAACAAAATTTTGTCTCACTTTGCAACAATTTTTTTGTTACAATTATGGGTTGTTAAGTTGATAACTATCTGTATTGCTCAATCCAGTAGGGTTGGGTCATAGGTTAGTTTGGTTTCAGAAGCAATGATGAACATTGTGAGTTTTTTAAAGGCAGTATAAGACACTACCATTAAAAAAAAAAGAATAGAACATGAGATAATTAAAACATATTCAGGAATACTGAAAAATATGATAAAACAAAGAAAAAGCATATGCCCTTTCTGCCAGTCAGGGAACACCCTCCCCAACAAAATAATAATATGACAAATGCTTTCAAGCAAATATATAACTCTCTCCCAATCAGCTCTGAATCAAAGCTCCATCCCAGGAAGATTTCTAATTAGCTTTTCAAGTTTCAAGGCTGGGGTTTTCTTCCAGGGATGAGATAATCAAGGTTAAGGAGTCTTTGTTTACACCAGGTGGTAATGAGACTGGATCACTGTCAGGGTTAATTGGACTGAAAACGTAAAAGACCATCCCTCTTACACAGGTGTCTCACTAGGGACAAGACAGAACAAATATAACTCAACTATAATCTATCAAGGACTAAAATGAATGCTTACTTACCTCTGTACTACAATATTGAGCCATAAGATGAATCTATGAAATCATATGGATTTCTATGTACCATGTACCCTAAGGGAAAGGGGTTCACGCCTCTACTTAATTTGTCTGCATCAATCTTCTGGCAAAACCACCAATACTACAGCAGTCTCAGAGTTAATGATACACTATCATTCTCCCCATTGCAGGTTTCAAAATAGAAAAAAAAAACTGAGATTCCAGGTATGGCAGAAAGAAAGAAAGAAAGAAAGAAAGAAAGAAAGAAAGAAAGAAAGAAAGAAAGAAAGAAAGAAAGAAAGAAAGGATGGAGGGAGGGAGGGAAGGAAGGAAGGCATCTTTAAAATAACTTCATTTAATGCGTGGCTCGAATTGTATATGTTCACAAGAAAGGGATATTCAATCAATTTCTGTAATAATACAGTACAGTACATTAGTACAGTATACACTGTACTCATCAAAAAGATGAGCCAGAAAATTTATTGGAGAGTCCACAGTGTGTATATGGTTGTGTCTGTGTACATCTGTACTAAATGTGGCATGATTCACAATACTTGATTTTTTAAAAAGGGAGTTGAGTTAGAACGCATTAGGCAGCATCAGGAAAGAGATGGGCTTAGATCTTTTCATATGACTGCGGAATGTTTATGACCATTTATCATGGTGACAATTTACTAAGCAAATTGTGATCATATGATCACAAGGACATTGATGTTGTAAGTGTAAGAGTCAGTTGTAAACCACACTTTTCAGGGCCATTGTAATTTCAAATATTTGCTAGACAAGTTAAGGACTACAAGTATGCAATCTTGCACAAAGTTAAAAGCAGAAGCTTCTGAGTAGTTAGGACAATCCTTCAATGTGTTAGTTATTTCTTAGCATTATATTTTTAATGCTAAGGAGGAAAGTGGCATTGTACATTTTTTTTAAACAGTACTATCAGTAATATGGGCAGTACTCCACTTCAAGCTTTCTATTACAGAGGTGGAATAGAAAGAAATCCAGCCAAAATTCACTCTTTCTTTGGCCAACAGTAAATTTTGCCCATTGATTGCTTAGGTACAAACCCACTCATAAACTATTCACTCATTATGTGGTTTGTTAAGTCTTGGCTTAGACTGTTGTGTGAACCCAGCCAATTGTGGTTTACTCAGCCAACATGGTAAAGCAAGCCATAGCTTAGCTCTTTGTCCCTCCCAATAAAAAGAAAATGAACATTGATGAATCGATCTGTTGCTGAAATTGGCTATATACAAATTATTTGGCAGAAATAGAGTTTCTCCCATGTCTTGTTCTTCAATTGGTTATAAAATGGATATTTTTCAAGCAAGGTACTTTGGCAGGAATACTGAATATTTTGGCAAGTTGGAATATATTCTGGGTAATTTGAATGACTAAGAAAGAGAAGAGGCAAATTCAACAGCTTGGGTTATAGCCAGAATTAAACAGTGCCATGATATAGGAAAATATATACTATTTTCTTAAACTAATCAAAAGTTCACTCCAGGGAATAGAACCACAAAGCTACAAATGATGTAACTGCCATGATCTTTGGCCTGATATACAAGAGTTTCCATAGGATAGATATTATTGATATTAATGTTCCTATCAATGTGGCTCATGAAACAGCAATTGACTCAGGCTTTGAAAAGGTAAGGAAGGAAGGATAAACTTAGCCTGAATATATATGCTTTGCTGATGCACAGGACTCTCATCTCTGCAACATGAAAATGTAAAAATATCAAGGAAAAATGTGTAAAATAACCCAAGCAACCGACCTCCAAATACTATCTGTATAATGATGCAAAGAAATTTGCCCTATACTGTGTGCTACAGAGAAATCTTTGAACTACAAACTGGCAGAACAGTCTGTAAAGAAACCTCTGCCTGTCACTGAATTAAAGCATTCAGCCACTTTCAGAAATTCAAGAAAAGGTTGAGCCAAGGAAAGCTGCTGCCAACAGACTGGAAGAACTGTAAATGTTTTCAAATGCCATGTGGATGAGGGAGAAAGTATATATTTAGGGACAGACATGAATTATTCTGTGTACATATAAATAATTTTTTCCCCTCAGCTCTGCTTCTGGCTCCCATCCAGAACATTGCAGATTCATTTTTTTTTAAAAAAAATGAATGGTGTAGTGTGTTAACAAGTGGTTGATGAAGAAAACTACCCTAAGGGAACAGCCTTAAAAATGGAGTCTTCAGTGGGAGTTGTTTGGCTCAAAATGGTGATACCAGAATGTAAACACTATTCCTATTCTGATTTATGCTGTTTTTAAGACTTTTGAAAGAGGTGTTAAGGAATGTGTGGGAATGGATATGAAACACCCCTTTTTTGAATAGTTATAGCAGTTGTATTGTTTTTTGTGGCTATTACATTTGAAGCTGCTCTTGGATCTCTTTCATATGACTTGAAGTTGCCTTGAAAGTCTGCTTTAATGCTTCTGAGTTGCATAGCTCTACTAATTTTATGTCACCCTAATGGTGGCAAGGGCTATTTATTAAGAAAACAATTTTCAGAAACCTTTCTTCATATTATCCATTGCATTTCTCCCCAGAATATTCTTTTGTATGGGATCCATTCAGTTATTTTTTTTACCCTGATTTATTTGGTAATTACAATGAAAAAGCCACTAAAAAAATCTAAGTACAGGTAGAATTTCTTCTCAGGTTTGGTAATATTAGTTACTTCTTGAAGTCTTCACTTTAAAGCTTATAATTTTCTAAGTTTCTATGAACACAAATCTTTAGATTCACTTCTAATTGTCTTGTAATTAAAATTGAGTTAAAGCAGAAGAAATTGGGTTGTTTCAAATGATTTCACTGTTTATTTTATTTCCCTCAAAATTTTTAAGTCTTTTTTTTAAAGAAAACACTCAACACTACCTTTTCTAGATGCTGACTACAAATATCTATAAACTTTATCTTGGAATAATGAGTTAATTGGAATTTATTTCCAAGTAGGCAGAGATTGGTTAGGACTGCAGTCTGTTGGAGATACATTCAGAAGATTGTGTTAGATTTCTTTTTATTGATCTTGATAATCTTTTGATTTTCCTCAGCATTTTCCACAGCTTTTTACCTGAGAAGATCGTCCTTTCAAATTTAGCCAATTTCTAGGCTTCCAGTCTGTTAGTCAATAATTCTGCATTGGACTTCATTATTGTGGCTATGTGTAGAGTTTTCTTCATTTCTGTCTCTTGCAAGATAATCTAATTTTTGCATTGACTATTCTGCAGTATACATTACATATTTATCCCATGATCCCTTTATCTGAAGAGATGTAGGTAGTACTGATTTTTCTTCTCATGTCACTCATTCATGGACAACAATCTTATGAAGGTTAAGCTGTAAAACAACTGGCCTTTAGACATTAATGGGTTTCGTGACTATGGGGGAATCTGGATCTGAATCTACCTGAAGCCGTGACCCGACAAAAGAGCGAACGTCAAAACCGCGCCCGACTAAACCACGTCGCTGACATCATCAATGCAGCGACAACAACCAGCGCGGAGGAAGAAGGGCGCTTTACAATAGCGCGTCGAAAGAAAGCCAATTTAACTTAAGGTAAGGGTTAGCTTTAGGGTTAAGTTTAGGGTTAGGTTAAGGGTTAGGTTTAGGTTAAGGGTTAGGTTAAGGGTTAGGTTTAGGATTAGGTTTAGGGTTAGGTTTAGGGGTTAAGTTTAGGGTTACTTTTACAGTGCGCTTCTGTCTCCGCGCTGTTGTTGTCCTGTTGATGACATCAGCGACGCGGTTTAGTTGGGCACGGTTTTGTCGTTCGCCCTTTTGTCAGTGAACCACCTGAAGCTAGAATGATAATGTTAACATATACCTAATAATAGGTGTAAATGACTTCAAATGATGTTTTGAAATCCAAAATCCTATTTTTTAATTTTTAAATATTTATTGCAAAATACTTATGGATAATTCATTTTCTATACTTATCAACACATTTGAAATTATATTATTGGCGTTCCATTGATTTCCCCCATTTTAGAAGTGTCATTCTGGCAATTAAGCTATATTTTATAGGAACTTAACCTCTCAAAACTTCCTGACATAGTCAGTATGTCCTTTAATTTTGGGGTCACTCAAAAGAATCAGAGAATCAAAAGAAAAGAAGGTTAAAGAAAGAAACAAGTTTCTGCTAGTTTTGTCTCATTCAGATTGCTAGTTGAGAGACTTCCCAAAAAACGTATTGTTTTCTTCTTTGTCAAAAGACTGGCTTAATTATTTTTCTGGAACTTTTGGTGGTATCAGTATACTGTCATGATCTCATCACCCAAAAAACCTTAAATCATTCAGAGTGCAGAGCTGGGATGTGAGGGAGGTTTCAACCCTCTGCGCGAAGCTAAACTACAAGGTCTGGAGATTTTCAAACCTTATCAGAAAACAGTATTTTGTGCCATGAAGTCTGTAGTATGGAAGCAGAGAACTAAACTATACCATATTAAATAGAAAGAACTTTGGGTAATAAGGTGAAGACATTTGTCAGACTGATAAAAATGAGTGAATACGTTTTTCAATATCCTGGGAATCCTACCCTATTCTAGTGTTGATTCATTTGTAATGAAATCATATATAACACAATTTCACCAATATAAAATTATCTCCATTCAGTGAAATAGGTAAAGCAAACATTGGAGTTCTCCTTAAATTGACCTTGGGTTGTCTTCATAAGTATAAAAGGATTATTTATGGAACCCCTGCACCAGCAAAATAATTGCATTGCTAGGCCTATTTATATGACTTGGGAATTATATTTCCATTATAAGCCAGTCAGCTCTACTGACTGATATCTATTATTAACATGGAAACTATGCATATATAATGTAGGATGGAAACCTCCTTTCCTCAATAAATATTTTTTGTCTGAATTTTTGAAAAATCTGAATTTTCTAACAATGTCCCTTAAATCACTAATGCTGTACTATGGATTTAAGATATTCATTCTGTATCCAGAGATAACCAGAATAAAATTGATACTGTTGAGAAGAGAGCTTGAAAATTCTGATATTCAGACAATCAGAAAATTTGACAGAAGTGAAACAGCAATTAGATTCAAATGAGAGAAACAGAAAATAGGAAAAAGATTACACAGGATGTAATTATCATTACTGTGTAGTATATTGTTCATTCGGTATCTTTTTTGTGGATCAGCTGTTGAAGCCCTTCTATCGCAAAAATAATGGTGACAGGATACTTATATCCTTATCAAGTGTTAGCAGCCACTCATGTTTTCAGTTCATTGTTAAATATGGATAAAATGTGAAGAAAAAGTGTAAGTGAAGTTGGACGAAAAGCAGGCAAGGATAGAGTATATGCAGATAAAGGTTTGTAATTGAACTTTAAGCATGTTTGGAGAGACAGATGGATATACATTCAACACCTATCGAAAGCAGGTGAAATATATGCAGAAGGATGAATGACTGGCTAAGAATCATTGGTTATGATGATTATGCGCCACCAACTCACTTAGTTCTTAGCAACTTCATAGATTTTCTACATAATGACCTGTCCTGCAGCTGGATATGGAGTAGATATAGATATAATAATAGATGCAGAGCGTGTGCTGGTAGAAATTGAAATATGAGTTGCTTGCACATGAAGATGGAAGGACACACAGGTCTTTTTCAAATCAATCATACTCGAAAAGAAGCAACAATGTATCTGAAGCTATTTGAAATTCCTAAATGTTATTCTCATGTAAGGCAATCAGTAGGAAGAACCTGTTAAGATCAAAAGCTTTCGGTAGAACCATTATTCTTTCTGAAATTTTAGAATGTTATATGGTAAAAATGCATATTTTTACTTTTTAAGCCTTGAAAAGGTCTATATAGGTTATACAAGCATATACATATTGTCAAACCAAGCAAACTAGGCTGACAAACAAGTACTAGAACCATGCAATTTTCAATTATGAAATAGCACTTTATGAAATACCCTAACAACTACATCTTAAAAGATGGTATAAGAGTCTACCATAATATCTACTCCCCTTTTTTGTACTTAAAAATATCTGCCTTGGATAATTCACCAAGTATCTGTGCTGGCATAACTACAAAATCATTTTGGACTATTAGCATAGTTCAGCGATGGTGAACTTTTTGGGTTTGCGTGCCATAAGCAGAGGGAGCGCAGGGGGGGGGGTCGTGTGCGGGCATGCTGCACCCATAATGCAATGTGCGACTCCCCCCAGCGCACATGCGTGTATGACAGGTGCTCCCCCCAATTTTTGCATGCTTTTTTTGCCCTCCCCAGGCTCAAGAGGCTTTATAGGAACCTGGGGAGGGTGAAAACAGCCTCCCCCCCCCGGAGGCTTCAGGAGTCGCACATTGCATTATGGGTGCAGCAGAAGGCAAAAAACAACCCTATGAGCAAACCGGAAGTCACTTCTGGGTTGCTTGTAGGGCTGATTTTAGTCGTCTGGAACATTCAGTAGCCCTCGGGGAATTTTCCTGAAGACTCCAGAGGACAAAAAACGACCTTACGAGCAAACCGGAAGTACTTCTGGTTTGTTAGTAGGGCCGTTTTTAGTCCTCTGGAGCCTTCAGGAACCTTCAGAAGACTTCCTTGAAGCTCCAGAGGACTAAAAACGGACCTACGAGCAAACTGGAGGTGACTTCCGGTTTGCTCACAGGGTCATTTTTTGCCCTTCAGAGGCTTCAGGGAAGCTCCTGAAACCTCTGGGGGGCCTCCGCATGGGTCAGGGGAGGCTGTAAAGCCTCTGAAGGGCGAAAATGGCTTTTAAAAAGGCTGAACTCAGCTTGCCAGCACACGCATTCACGCTGGCCAGCTGACAGAGCAACACCTCGTGTGCTCTGACAAATGGCTCCGCGTGCCACCTGTGGCACACGTGCCATAGGTTTGCCATCCCGGGCATAGTTTATAATGTGTGTGTGTGTCTGGGTGTGTGTGTGTGTACGTGTGTATACACATATCAAGACCAACAAACCTAGTAAGGCGGCTTAATGATGTTCTATCCATGAGGAAAGATAGCTTTAAAAATAATAAAGTAGTTACATTTGCCTTTTGTCTTATGAAGCCATTGCATTTGATTTCAAAAACTTAATTTGCGTTTTCCAGTCCTATTTACGTGTGATACTAATAGAAAAGTAACTGCATATTGCTGTTAATTTGTGGTTATAATTAACATTAATGGGTCTCCTATTGTTAAATATCACAGATCACTGCAAAGCAAGTTACACAATGATGTGCTGTTTATATCAGACTCAATGAAACATAAGCGATAAAAACAGCAGATCTCACCCATTAGCTTAATAAAATATAGCCTATTAAAAGGTGTTTTACATCTGACTTTGACCTATAATAGAATATTATCATTAAATATCAAAGCCAAACAGGAAGCTAAAAATACAGAAATAGCCAGCCTCAAAGGAATAATCACTAACTTTCTCTAAGAAAATCTTCAAACAATTATGAAATGAGTTAAAACAACACATCCCATTTGACCTCATAAAACCATACTTTAGAGAAAGTATGGAGTCTTTAAGGAATGGAATGTAAAAATTAAGGGAAAGAATAAGTCTATGCATAAAGTTTGGGTTATTGGGAAACTACTGTATGTTAACTCTATGGATACATTTTTACATAGCTAATTTTTCTTCTAATTATATTTATTCTCTAACCATTGATAAAATGATTCCCATATAATATAGTAATCAATTTGTTCTTTCTCTTTAATTGCCATCTGTTCATTTCTGCTCATTCTAATATTTTCCTAATCACATTCTCCTCTGTGGGAATCTATTCACTTTTCCAATTTTGTGCAAATACAATTCTAGCTGCTGTTATAACACGAATGATCAAATGTACATTTTCTTTACTATAACTTTCTGGTAAAATGCCCAACAGGAATATTTCAGATTTTAAGTCTATATGTTGCTGTATAATCTTTTCCAACTACACATGTAGTTTAGTCCAGTATATTTTTTTCTTCAATACATGTCCACCACACATATGTTAGTACGAGCCAAGTGTCTGGAGACATTTCCAACATTTAACTGATTTGTCTTTGAACATCTTCACCAATCTTGCTGGTGGCAAATGCCATCTATAAAATATATTATAAAAATTCTCCTTATGTGTGTTTTGACATTGTTAATTTATAATTTCTATTCCATAATTGCTGCCATTTAGCTAGTATTACTAGAACCAAAAAAATTGTCCATCATTGTTTCCTTCATTTGTTCTTTTTTTAACAATACTCAATAAATAGCTATACAATTTTTTAATAATCCTCTCTTCTGTTCCTGTTAATATCTTATCTAATTCTGTCAGATCCATACAGAAACCATATAATTTAGCATCTTTTTCGTACCTAGATTGTATTTGCAGTTGTATATACCAAGCTATATCGATCCTTTGTTTTTCTAATTCTTGCTTAGTTTTGAGCTCCCCCTTTTCCGTCAAAATATCCTTGTATCTAACAATGTTTCTCTTATTCATAATATTGGGGAGTATAAGTGCTTCCATCGTCAAAAGCCAAACTGGTATCTTTAAATATTGTTGTTTTCTAACTTTCTCACATATTAACAATACAGCATTTCTTATATAATGTCTTTGAAAGTAACCATGTATCTTGGTTTTCCTATACCATAAGAAGGTATGCCAACCCAATTGTAAATCATGTCCCTCCAATGTCAAAAGTCTCGTGTTGCTCAATACAACCCATTTTTCATCCATGTTAATGCCGCTGCCTGGTAATATAATTCACAATTTGGTAATCCATAACCTCCTCTAATTCTTGCATTCGGTAACATTTTTAAATTAATTCTTGCTCTTTTTCCCTGCCAGATATATTTTATTATTAATTTATTAACATCTTCAAAGTATTTTTTCTCCAATCTTGTTGGAATTGTTTGAAATAAATATAGTAACCTCAGTAATACATTCATCTTAATTGTAGCTATTCTTCCTATTAATGATAGTTGTAAACTTTTCCAGTTTTCCAGGTCTATCTTAGGAGGTGTTATCAGCTTATAATTATTATCTTCCTTAATCGTTACACATCCCACTGTTAATTGAATCCTTAAATATTTTACTTTCTTTGTGATCTGGATATCTAATCTGTTCATTAGCTCTTTTTTTTGTAATATTCTTCACTAAAATCTTAGTTATTTTTTTGTTTATTTTCAGACCTGCCACTTCACCATACTCTTCTATTCTTTTTAACAGTTTAAGCTCTGTTTCTTGTGCTTCTTCTAAGATAAAAAACAGATCATCTCAAATCCCTGCAATTTATATTCTTCCTTTTTTATTTCCATGCCTGTTATCCCCCTATGCTTTCTAATATTTCTGTTTAGTACTTCCAGCAGCAGTATAAACAATAACGGGGACAGAGGACATCCCTGCCTTGTGCCCTTCATTATGCTAATCTTTTCTGTCATGTCTCCATTTACTATCACTTTAGCAGTTTGTTTATAGTATATTGCCTTAATCATCTTAATAAATCTCTCCCAAAAACCCATAACTTTTAGTTGCATCAACATAAACTATCAGTTCATGTTATCAAATGCCTTATGTCCTTCAAGGAAAAGCTGTATAATCTTGATAATTTCCATCCACCATTAATGAAGACTATGTATTTGGCCACAGATCAATTATATTTAGAATCAGATCATACGGAAACTTATATGTTTGTGTTGTGTGTGTGTGTGTATGTATTCAATTATATCTATATACGCACGCGCGCACACACGCACACACCTCGGTATATACATATATTCAATGTAGCCTTCTAAGAACTAATAACAGCACCCACATTTTTTTTTAGAAAATTAAAAAGAGAATGGAGAAAAATAAATGTTGGGATCCCTTGAGAAGTCAGTTTAATTAGATGACAAACAGTACATTACAAAATAAAACAATTCTCAAACATTCTGAATTGTTCCGCCTTTTTCAACTGTTCCACATTGTCCCTTTAAAGTTCCTGTCTAGGAATTAAAAGCAATTTAAAACTGGGTTAATTGCATAGCTGCCGTGCTGGAACCAATGTAATTCTTTGCTTGCTGCGGCCCTGATCCCCTTTCCTGGAGTCAAGAAAGACACAAACAAAAAATGTTCTGCAAAACAGAGTATAATGTCCCTGCAGACTTTTAAAGAAAAAAATAGGTATGAGTACTTGGGACATTCAGCTCATAATTGGAAGGTAAGCAGGTACTGGATACGTATCCATTTCTCATTCAAAACCTTGCTAACAATTTTGAATTGAAGAACCAGCACCTTGTTCCCATCTGTCAGTCATTTAGAAAAATGCATGTTTTCCTTTTCCATGGCAATTATCAAGCAACTTTCACAAGTCAGTTGAGAACCTTCTGAGCTAATAAACCAAATGTAAATCATCAGCCATAGACTGTATTGTGATCTTAGCACTCTCTCTTTTATTCTGCATGTTTGGGAAACACTATGAAAATAAGCATTTTATTGAGAACTTGATGGATTCAGATATCCGGCTGTTTGGAATTGGATTAGAGGCCCACAAGTTTAGCAGGCCTGTAAAAGAACTTGTGTTGTTCCTTATCTTTATTGGAACTACTGCAAAGAAACAGCCTCTCAACAAGGATTTACTTCAGCACTTAAAACTGTGATGAATGTAAGGAATGTCCAAAAAAAAAATGCTAGAGTCCAATGGAGAAAGGTTATTCAAGGCTCTCAGCATTTTGCTTCCCACTTTCTGCTACAAAGGCAGAGAAATCCATAGTCCCATTCAAAATTCCTCGGGAAAAGTTCTAGCCTGCCTATAATTCTGAAACCAATACTAGATTATTTGGCTAAGCAAACGAAAGAAGCTTCTGAATACTTTCCACCCACAGTTTCTTTAGGGAATACCAGAGAAGCTTCTAATATCACAGTAATCAACAGAGTGTAAACATGCCAATATCTAACAAAAAATGTAGCCAAAGGATGAAGGCCCATGCTACACAACCTTAATACATAAGTTCTCTTTGTTTGCAGTTGCAGTCTTCAGCCATGAGTTGACTGAACCATTTCATTAATACCTTATTCTACCATACAAGCTGTTTAACTAAATCGGCTGTCTGGGGGAATTCAGGGTAGGGAGCTGGAAGTATACGCATCTTAAAAGTTGCTGACATTGAGAAACATTGATCTGATGGTTCTCACTGAAATACCATAGGAATTATCTAGTAAATTTGGTTGGTACTTTTGAAACTTATCTTCAGCTGTTTTCTGGCACGTAAAAGTCTTCAGATATGCTTCTAAGGAGATAAAGGAGGTAATTAAATAAAAGTCATATTCTTTCACATGATGAAGATGTTTTATCTAGAAGAGGTTGACCAAATATGTATCAGTGGGAATTTCAAATGGAAAGTTATTTTTACTATCAAATCTTAAAGAAGAAATAAGTGATCCAGAATATTTTTTGTCCATGATTCAATATTTTACTCTTTTGTATTTATTATTATAGCCCTACCAAAGACTACACATACATTTTATTTTTGTACTTTGAATATCATTTAATTTAGCTGAAGATCAATAATTATGACTGGGAATTTTAATCAAGTTTTCAGTCATTGCATCTTCTTAATGTTGTTCCAGCTAATTGTACTTAATGTTCATAATAAGTATTAAAACTTTTATGTTGAATTTTAATTTGATAGATATGACAACTGTAGAGTCCTTCGTGGTATTTGATCTTGGTTGTTACTTCCATAGGTTTCATCAGAAACCTATGGAAGTAACATCAGATATCAAATAACATCAGATATACAACTTTTAAATTCCTTGCACACACACACACTTTCTCCAAACTGTACCAGTTTTGTTTCTCACATGACTATTATTTTAGTATTTCAATTTTAGTCATTCAGGCAAATAGGTCCTACAATATCCAATCAAGCTCTAGTAACATAGTGACTATAAGAGAAGATCATTGTATTTTTTTCAGTGAGGTATTCAAATGGCATTTGATAAAATATTTTATAACACATATCTAACAAAACTTTTAATATTTTCAAAATATAACAGATACTTTAAGACAGGGGTCCCCAACCCCCGAGCCATGGCCCATTCGGGACATGGACAGGTGAGCAGCTGGCCAGTGCAGACAGTTCAACTTGCACAAGTGGCGGTCAGCACACACAGCTTGTCTTGCTCATATTTTTGTCCCACTACTGGTCGGTGCATACTAGTATATGATGATTCCCCTCTCCCCCGTCAGACTGGCAAGCCATAACAATTGGGGACCACTACTGTAAGAGTTTGATGATTACCTGAAATGCTTTTAAAGCATATATTTATGGATATATTACTGTTTCTTCTTTAGGGAGAGAAGAATAAAAAATAAATAAATATTGGAAAATAAAATTAAGGAACTTTAGAATGTAAAACAACCAGAATTAATTAAAGTTGCTAAACTGGAACTTAGTTTTCTGGTATAGACTAATAATGAATTGCCTTCTGAGAATAAGGGGAAATAAATGGTAAATTATAGCCCTCTGGAATGAAATAGCAACAATAAAATAGTATTATTTCAACTATTAAGGATGCAGTAAGTATATAATGACTCTAATAAATCAGCAGTTTGTTTAGTAAAATCTATAATGCTAAGTCAAATATTACTGAGCAAAGCTATTCTTATTTGAAATGATGACAAAGCTGCTTAGTTACCTGTACTGTACATGTATACCAGTAGAAAATAATAGACACTATTACATCTTTATAGTTTTATCATATGGAACTAAGGATGCCTTTTAAACCTATTTTTTAATGTTTATTGGACATCTCACAATGTATTTTTAAAAATTGGGTTATCAAATTAATTTTGCTGCAATTGTGAAAAGGAGAGTATACTTGTAAAATATACTTTGTCCCACAAATCTACTGATTTGGTTCAATTAATATTATGCTTCTTAATTAGATTTTGACAACAGTGAATGTGAGTCTGAATTGTATAAGAAAAATTTGGAATTGTCAGGGGCAAGAAATCAGAAGCCATGCTTATGCCCAAAATGAGTAAGAATTTATTCCCTGCTATCTCTAAACAAGAATCTGAACTACTAGTGTTCAAGACAAATTGGTGGTAGCTAAATGTCGATGGAATTCAATGAGGATTGGACTCCTGTGGGCAAAGGGAGTCCAAACTGATGACATGCTTGGCCCCTCCCTCAGACTCAGCCCAGTCATCTCTTAGAGATATATACAGGGCGGGGCATAACCTTTTCCTAGGGGGTCACAGCAAGATCGACAGCAGTTTACAACTTCCGCGACACCTCATTTTAAAGCCCATAAAAAACTGAATTGAATGAGCTATTAAATGTTAAATTTGCTTTAAGAATGGCTGGAAAATTCGATTCGGAAGAACAAAGGATCATTGACAGAATAAAATGCATTGCCTTTCGAGAGGCTCGCGATGCTGGAGCGACGTTTATCAATCGAAAATGGATTGCAAACAAATTGAAACGTCATCCGGATTGGGTTACTGATAATTGGAACAAAACAGCCCAAGAATGTTTCACAAAATTTGGTGAGGCTGTCTTTCTTCATGACAAAGCTCCTTGCATGCGTGCAAATGCGACTCAGCAATTGTTAAAGGAAAACAATGTCGAATTTTGGGGCAATGATGTCTGGCCGGGAAATTCACCAGATCTCAATCCGGCAGAGAACATTGGGGCCATAATTAAGGATGAAGTGGAAGCTCTGATGATTCAGGAGCAAGGTCAAAATCGATATTCGGTTGAAACTTTGAGAATGAATTTGGAAACTGTGTTGAAAAATCTGGAAAATCGAACGGAACTGTTTGAAGATTTGTTGTGTTCTTATCCACCTCGTTTGAATGCTGTTCGAAGGGCTAATGGTGGTCATACTAACTATTAAATCGTGTCAATAAACTCAGTTTTTGATGGGCTTTCGAATGGTGTATGAATTATTTGTGTTGTTATTACAAGTGTTGCTGTGACCCCCTAGGAAAAAGTTATGCCCCACCCTGTACTTCATTATATACACATTTCTTAAAAATGGGATGCAGCATAATATGACTGCTCTTTTATGATTAACAGTTGTACAATTTGAAATCTTTGATTCATGATACTTATGTGGACTTTTGGAAAGACTGATCAATTCCATGTGGTCATGATTTAACAGTGTTTAAAAATGAAAGTATTTCCTATTTATGTCTTGTCTTTTTAATTTTTTGTAAATCAAATGTGAGTTTATTTAAGGACCTTATTTGGAACTGATAGTTCAAGATCAAGCTTGAGGAATTGTAGTTAAAATAGAGAATCTAGCTTCCAAAACAAAGCAAATATACTAAGTACTTTAATGCATCTTGCCCAGGATAGACCATATATGAATAAGTTCATGAAAAGCTCAATATTCTGGTTATGGATAACAGCTTTCAGCACCTTTTCCAAAGATACAATGTCACTAAATTTACAGTCAAAAATCCAACCAAATGAAAAAATAAGCTTGGCAAATAAAATCATTTTAAACATTATTCACTTTAAAATGACCAATTTAGCAAGCGAAATGCTGGTCAAAAACTATGCAGCAAAATAGTAAGATGGAGGTCAAATGACATCCTATTGCAATTCAGAAAAGCCATGTAATTGGCTATTCTGACAAATCTTGGGCTTGATATGTGATATAATTGTTTTGTCTAGCAGTGGGATATTTGTGTAGTACCATATTATAGTATGTTCCTTGGTATAGAGTTGGAAGTTGTATTCCATTATGTATTGTTTCAAACTAAATGTAAACTGTTCAGAGATAGCATAAGATAAACAATAATTTGATCAGGGACAGCAGCTTTTTTTTTAAAAGAAAGCCAGGAAAAAGGATTTTATGAACAAATCATTGGGAAACTAGGATGGGAGAAAATATATATTCAGGTATGCTAAACTAAAACTATTTGCTATAAAAGCAAATAACATTCAACACTTGTGAATGTTTATGCTGACTTATGCACAAAAAATGCAGCTTGCAAATGATCTTAAACAATACAAATAAAAAAGCAATTTGTATAATGAGTACAATAAAAGTCAGCACATGCAATTGATATATATATGTGTGTGTGTGTTGCATTTGTGCTGATATATATATATATATACACACACACACACACACACACATATATATATATATACACACACACATACATATATATACATATACATACATACATACATACATACATACATACATACATACATATACTATATATACTGAGCCGAGGTGGCGCAGTGGTTAAATGCAGCACTGCAGGCTACTTCAGCTGACTGCAGTTCGGCTGTTCAAATCTCACCGGCTCAGGGTTGACTCAGCCTTCCGAGGTGGGTAAAATGAGGACCCAGATTGTTGTTAGGGGCAATATGCTGACTCTGTAAACCGCCTAGAGAGGGCTGAAAGCCCTATGAAGCGGTATATTAGTCTAACTGCTATTGCTATATACACACACACACACACACACATATATTTCAAAAGCTATATACCTCAGAATTAAATTAAGCTATTTGTCATTCCAGGACTGCGTAGGAAAAGCACTAGACACACGACTTTTGGAAAATTCTCTTTGCCTCTCTTTTATTCCACAGTAGAAACATGGAAGCAGCCAAAAGTGGTATAATAAAAATGTGTGAGTAGCTATTTCAGCAGACAAACATAAAGCAGCATTGATTTGTTTAAACACAGACCACACAACAGTCTATGCCAAGAATTTTCTAAGCAAATGGAAAAACTTACAGCATTTTTTTATTGGGAATGGTTCATTTGATTTACTACTCAATTTATTTTCTTAATGAGAATATAGCCTATTATTTGGGCACCAACTTTTACACATTTAAGTCCTGAATTGTGTAAAAATGCATTTCCTTCCCCAGCAAAGAAAAACATATAGCTTTTGGACTAAGCATATTTCTCATTCTATTTGAAATGTATTTATGTTCCTACTTTTCGGCCTACAACAATCCCCCCCCCCCCACCAAAGAAGCTTAGAATCTGTCTAGGGCAGTGGTCACTAACTGGGGATCCATGAGAAAATTTTGGTGGTCCACAGAAAAATTGTTTGCATTTTTTATATTGCACTAAATACTATTTATCTTTTTAAAAATTCATATTAGTGATTTAATTTTTTTTTTTAAATTATGGGATTAAAAATTATGAATTTAGTGGTCCCTGATGTCCGAAAGGTTGGTGACCTTTCGGACCTCAGAGCTATTTCTAAATGATTTTCCCAGACAAGAGTGGATAGCAAAGATTTCGTGGAAGATTCAATAGAATATGTCATTTGCTTGTCTTCCTCTACTTTTAGAAAGCCTTCCTACTTTATCCGGACACGGACGGACATCCCAAATTAAAAGCATCGCCTAAAAAACCAGCCAGGACTTTTCGTCACAAGATCACCTAAGAAGTAAACCAGCTCTTAGAGAAGTGATAAAGACCGAGTATTAAGCGCGAGAATTTGGAAGAGTTTAGCGATTCGACTGAAATCTTTGCTCAGCCACGCAGTTTGCTGAACGCTCCCACCTTCCAGCTATACTGTGCAGGAAAAGAAATCACCCTTTACCGACTCGATATCTATTATATATAATATAATGATCGAAGGCAAACGTGAAAGAGAGTTCCGTGGTCCAAGCTTCGTTAACACTAGAAGTAGCTACCTAACTTTCGCGGCAGGGCATCCCTCTGCCAGCCTTCCGGGCGCCGCGTGGCAAAAATCTCCCGTGGAGAGAGAGGGGTGGGGGGGAGGCGGCGTCAATCTTGCCAAAGAACCTCTCTCGAGCTCTCTTCGGCTACAACCCGATCTTGCTCGCTCTCACCGGAAGTCCCCGCCTAGTGACACGGAAACGAAAAGAAATCCGTAGCTGGGAAACGTCGTTTCCTTCTCCAAGATGGCGGCGCCCAGAGTGTCATGTTGAAAGAAATGAAGGGCAGACTAAGCGTCGGTGCCGGAGCCGGTCCTTCCGTTATCCGCTTTACCGCAGGTTAAGGCCGGCTCTGAGATTGAAACGCCTAAACTCAAAACGCTTTTTGTTCACTTCGCGGCAGTTGGAGGCGGGTTGCCTGAAGGTAACACTGTGTGGGAAAGGTCGATGCTTCGGACTTGCTTGCTTGCTTCCAACTCACTGGATTTATTTCCCCACAGAAGCTGTGGGATTAGAGTGATTGACCCGAGAGATGCTTCTTCCTCCCATTATTTTCTCTTCGTCAGATTTCTGCTTTTCCTCCGGATGTTTCAAAGGGTGATTGGAGGTCAAGATCGTATTTTTAGGCTGAACCGCTGCTTCTTTCATTGCTTTTCAAGGCACCGTAAACTCAGAGGTTTCAATCTGAGATCATCCGCCGACAGCTGTTAAACTCTAGCTAATAAGAGGCGTTAAACCGTAATTAAAGACAAGGGAACGATTTTCGATTCATAGTATATTGCTTATCCTGAATCGAGTTCTAGATCCCGGTGACAGCAGGGACCAATAGTAGCCATCTTGATCGGTCCTAAGATTAAATCAAAGCTCTTGCAAGGATTTTTTGGGGGGCGGGGAGAATCCATTTGTTTCTGCGATATTTATGCAATCCTCAGTCTTGACAAACATATTTTTTCACACTAAAATATTAATCTCCTTAATCTGTATTGCTAATTGGTGAAAGTAAAACTTTTAATAATGCAAATGTTTTAAGTTTTCCCTTCACTGTGAAAGAAAAAATTCATTTTAAAATGTCTATGGGCTAAAAGAGTGTCTCTCTGCTTCCTGGAGACATGTTCCATTAAATACCTGTACACTTTTAATACTTACACTATGTAAAAATTAACACATACCGGTACTTAGAAGCATATTTTATGCCTTTGAGTCAGTTTTTGACTTCTGACATTAGTATCATTAAGTCCCCACAGGTTTCTTGGCAATATTTCAAAAGTGAATTGCCATTGGTTCCTTCCTGGGGCTGAGACAGAGTAACTGGCTCAAGGTCAAACAGCAGGCTTTGTACATAAAATACAATTGGAACTCACGGTTTCTAGTTTTCTACCCGGGTTATTTAACCACTATATCAAACTAACTCTCAAGCATATTTTTTGTATATATAAAATTTAGAGGGGGTCATTGGTACTCGGAGCTTGCCTTTTTTCTGATGATGTTATCTAGTTTGGATAATGAAAATATCTTCAAGAAAACAAACAAGCTCAGAGAACACCAAGGACACCCTACCTCTACCCCATTTCAACCATGAGCTATAAATATTCTCCTTTATTGATATATAGTTATTAAAAGGAACTTTTTAGTTTGAGATTACTGAAACTGCTTTTTAGTGGATCTTTAGCAGAACTATGATATATGAGCAGGAACACATACTTTGGATGCCTTTTTTACTCTGACAGTTAAAAAGCTGAAATTTTATGGTTGCTTTATATCATAGCAAGTATTTTTTAAGTTCTGTAATAAACATGTTGCAGCTGGTTAAACAATAAAATAAAACAATCCTGATAATGTTCAGTACTTTTATGAGCTACTTTTAAGCAAATGCTTGATTAATTGTAAACAATTTTGTAGCCAATGGGACTAGTAAAAGAACTTAGCTTGGTTTTTTCAAAATAAATACTAAATGATTTTCCTTTGTATTTGGTAAATTGTATGTAATTTTGTTTTTTTAAATCTTATTTCTTTTGTGCATTTTTCTCTTGCTATTTGAAGATCTATATAATTTGGTTTTAGGAAATGCAAAATGTCATGCACAGAACAACTATTTTTGAAATGGTTTACCTCCGAATTGAAGTGTGTGGTTGATATAAATCAGTGGTCCCCAACCCCCGGTCCGCGGACCGGTGCCGGGCCGTGGAGTACCTGGCACCGGGCCGCGCAGCGGCCGGGGGCCATGATCGCTGCAGCGGCTGGGGGACATGATCGCTGCAGCGCAAAGGCTCCTGGGCCGTGCGCAAAAGCTCCTGGGCCGTGCGCAAAGGCTCCAGGGAAGAGAGCCCCGCGCTGGTACGGACGTGATATATAAACAATCAATGTGTCGTCGCGAACAACGCCCCTCCACCCCTGCGCGCGCCCAGCGGGCCACGGTAAAATTATCAAAGGCTGACTGGTCCGCGGCGATAAAAAGGTTGGGGACCACTGATATAAATTGAAACAGTCCAGCTATAGTCTAAAACATAGCCATTCTTGCACAAGTGTTGTGGTTTAGGAATGGAGAAAACCCTAAAAACATTGGCAGTGACAACTGAGGAAAAGTAGGGAAAGAAATATACTGGCAGGCAGGACACTAGGACATATCACCCTAGGATGGAGACAATGGCAGCCAAGAGAAGGGAAAATTCTGCAAAGATCAGGGAGAAATAGGCTGCTGAGATAATACATTGGGGCATTGGTTCTGACAATTGAGAGAAGGCAGAAGGAAGTGTAAAGAGAAAAAATTGTGAAGATCAATGCAAGGTTAGGTTGGTTCCTAGTTTGCTTGTATTTGATAAAACTATTAAACCAGTGTTGAGAGAGCATCTGGTGTATAATGGTTGCCATTGAGATTAGGTACTATGAGTAAAGGGTTTCTATTGCATATTTTTCCGTTTAATATGCTTTTCAATTTGTATTTTATTGTTTTATAGTTTTTATTTATATTATTTTAGGTAAACTGCTGGGAATAGCACTGTGAAGAAATAATATACCAATGCTATTAAATAAATGGCTTGTGTCAATGGTAGAAGGGAAGGAAGAAAAAAATGGATGCTGGAAAGCATGTGGGCTGGTGAGGTAAACTGTCTTCAGAATAGTTTCATGGAAGAATATATATGCTAGTCTTACCTTTCTTGCATTGGTATCCCTGCTGACTTTATTTAGGCAACTGAGATCAGCAAAGAAGTTTTTAATTTTATTTTGTTGTACAGTGGTTCATATAGGATGGCTTGGCAGAACTTATTCTGCATTATGTTTGATATATACACCTATAGTTTCTGTGATATTTATTGTAAAAGTTTTTTTAAAGAATAATTCTCTTTTGCAGGAAAATTTTTGCAGCACATCCAAGAAAAAACATCATGCAACAGATGCCATGCAAGTTCGCATGTTTCTTTAGAGTTGTCAAAATAAAGGGAGTTACATTTCAACAGCTGAATTTCTTCAGGCGAAAAGTAAGCTTATATAACATTGCATACCACCTCAAAAGCTGGAATTGATTATACCTATACAATTTCTGGATTGATTAATTATGAGCCATTATGTCATTGTCAACTCTTAGCAACAACATAAATGAACCATCTGGCCTTTTAAGCCTTTCCTCAGTTTGCCCATCACCATTGTAATTGAGTCCATTCACTTTGCTGCTGTTTGTCCTCTTCTGTCTTTGCCTGCACATTTTCTTTATGCTCATATCCACTTGGATATGATGGCACTTCAGTATTTGGAATTTACAAATAGAGATGAAAATACATACGTTAAATATCCCAAGAAAAAGTAACACGGGGGTACAATTAAATTGTTGTTGCCCTTGGGTTATATTTCAGTCACATCATCCAGGGATTAGATTTGTATAGCAAGGAAGAATTGTAATTTATTTAAGGTAGTATTCATGTGTGGTGTATAGAATGTAGCTAGAAAAATATCTTTTACTTTTCTGTATATTTCTGTAAGCCAAATGGGTGGTGTTTAATGATTCACAGAGTATTAAAGTTGAAACATTCAACTCAGAAACAAGAATTTAAGGTACTCTTAGTAATAATCTTGCATTAGTGTTGTAAAATATAAAATAGCTGTAAGATAAATATTTCTGGATGTGTTACTAAGGATAAAAAGCTTCCATGAAATTATAATACATAAATTAAATAATAAAATATGACTTTTTCAGAAGCATATAGAAAGTGAAAAGTGTTATTTGAAGAAACTTAAATATGTTAAAATGGCTGTTTTACAAAAAAAACCCCTTTTTCTTTTCCAGTATGTAATGCAGCATAAGAAAGCACTTTTACAGCAAGCAAAGCTGAAGCCAGCATCAGCAGTATCGCCTTGCCTGGAAGGACAGCGTTCAAGTGAAGAGACAATGATTGTCCATGAGGTGAAATCAATTTCACCTCTTCTGCCTGCCTTCTCAGAGAAACCAGTGATGAATGAAGAAACATTGAAGTTGACGGCAGCTACTACTGTTGTAAAAACTGTGGAAGAATCATCATCAAAAGAAGAAAAAGATTGGAAAGAAATAAAATTAAATGTGGATACTTTACCTAACATTTTGGCTCGTTTGACCAAAATTAAACTTACAGGTAGGTCTTTTTTTTTCTTTTATGGAACTGTTTTATTACATGTATTTTCTTCTTTGCATTTTTTTATTTTGATTTTTCAATCATTTTTTTAAAAAGTTCTGCAGCCTCATAAAGTGACTTAGCGTTGAGTTACCCAAAATTTGGTAAAAGTGGTTTATCTTCAGACAGTGACACACAAACCCATTACCCAATCACAACAGGGACATTTAAATTTATTTTACCTACATTGGATAAAAAGGACATTCAAATTAGCAGTTGTGGATAATGAAGGAAAAAGTTTGGAAAGCACTGATTTCATCTTACATCTATTTAGAAAAACAAAGAGCTCCAAATTCAGTAATCATGTTTGGCATTATAACCTTATCTATTGTTAATCACCATGTAAGAAAATGAGTTGGTTTCCGTATTCTCACATAAAGAGGCAAAGTTACAGATTTCCATTTTTTTGTGCTTTCAATTGTTCATTACAAAATACCACAAACAGTATTATTTATTTATTTCCATTGCCAAGATATATGGTCATAAAGCAGAGCATTATGTGCTTAGCAGTGAACATTCCAGCACTAGCATTGCCATGATTAAGTTAATCATCTTTAATCATTAAATGAGGTCCTCTTGTGATTGCAACTTCTAATTTCTTGCTGGCTTCCTTCATTGTCTTTGCTTATGGGAGAGTCTCAAATTGTAATCATATGGCTATGGGACACTGGATGGTCAAAAATACAGGCCAACTGGCAAATGTCTGTTTTGCAGTCATGCAAATGTAGGGTTCTATAACCCCTGGAACTTTAGGAACCAACTGTAAGTACCACTTATTTAGCAATGTTGTAAATTTATGTTTGCTGACTGAGTGGTTAACTGAGAATCACCTATATTTTTTTTGGGGGGGGGGTTGAGATGTTGAAAAACGGAGAAGGGTAACAGAGATCTTTATGCATTCAAATATTTTTGCTTCATGGAGATAACAAATATATTTGATTGCATGAAGAATTACAAATTAATTTTATTTAGAAATAAGTTGAGAATAGTAATTGGCTTGTCTTTGTGAATAGCTATTTTGGAGCAGATACAGTGGCTTATTTCAATTATCAAGTCCTACTTCCACATTGCATTTAGGTTTCGGACAAGATAGTTGTTCATTCAATTGCACTCTGAGAAACAGGTATTCAATTTAGTGATAAATGCTATGTTCCCACATTTGTGTTCACAGTTCAAAAATAATTTGAATCTTCTGTGAGTAGCAAAAATAAAAGTATGGATTCTAGCAACTCTACATAATATCTAATCCTGGTTTAACATATATTTTAGTGAATGGTTACATAAATTATCAAAATTTGTGACATGATATAGCAAGTTAGAGAAAAGGTTAGGTTTGCAGAGGCTTGTGTGATAATGATCCTGATTTAGTATTATGAGTGAATGTTGATAGCATTACAGTGTGCAGTTTTTTCAAGACCATTTTTGTTTTGTTTTTTTAAAAAAAGTTTTGTTTACATTTGGTTCAGATACTGTCAATTGTGAGAATATCTTAAGAATATGAATTCCTTCTAATGTTCATGATGTAACTGCCAGCGAAACAACCATATAACTAGAAACAAATTTAGATTTACTGTGTAAACAAATTGAGTCTCTTACCACCAACGTTACTCTTACAGTGTTTCAGTGAGCAAAGTGTGAACGTGCAAGAAGAAAAATATTGATGCAGACATTTTTTTTTGTAGCTTTCCTTGGGGAAATATTAAAATTTAGGGTACTGTGATGAAATTCTCCAACTATTCTCATTAAAGAAAAACTATACTTTTTTTCTTATTTTTGCTACACATTTATCATAAAATTCGTGATAATGGTTTGTTTGCAGGGTTGTATGATGAAGAATACCACCACTTAGTTGGAGGCCTTTGAGACAGTAGGCTAAAGGGGGGGGGGGGGAGACAAGACATAGCAAATATTGCAGCCCCAGAATTTCCAACCCCATAAACTCTCTAGTTCGTTTAGACCTCTTAATGACATTTGACTATAGATAATCCTTGACTTAAAAGCACAATTGAGCCTAAAATGTATATTGCTAAATGAGATATTTATTAAGTGAGTTTTGCCCCATTTTACAAATTTTCTTGCCACATTTGATAAATGAATCACTGCAGTTGATAAATTAGTAACATGGTTGTTAAGTGAATATGGATTTGCCGTTGAGTTTGCTTGTCAGAAGGGTTCACAAAAAGTGATCACATGACCTTAGGACACTGCAAACATCATAAATATGAACCAGTTGTCAAGCATACAAATGTAAATCACATGACCACAAGGATGCTGCAATGGACACAAATGTGGAAAATGATCATAAGTCATTTTTTTCAGTGATGTAACTTTGAACAGTCACTAAATGAATTGTTGTAAGTCAAGGAAGTTCATACTTACAAGTGTTGGTAAGTATGAGCACAGGTATTCCTCATTTACTGACCATTTGCTCAGAAACCATTTGAAGTTACCATAGTGCTAAAAAAATAACTCTATGGGCCGTTTACAATCTTTGCACTATACCTTAATTACGTGATCACCATTACAGTCAGTATAATGTTGTCCTGTGCCGGACCTGCATTTCCCCCCCTTTTTTCTCCCTTCACGGAGCAGATTTATTGGAAAGAAAGGGATTGCAGGAGAGCCCAGGGCTGGAATCTGTGGGAAAATTATGCAGGAATCTTACAGGTTTGTTTTGAAATCTTTTCCTTTCCAGTCAATTTCAAATAGGAGCAAACAGTTTATAACCCAATTCGGACCAGAATTTCTATTGCTAAGGGAGGTGATCATTAAATGAAACATACCTCATTTTACAACCTTTTTTTTTTTTGCAATGGTCATTAAATCAATCACATGATCATTAAGTGAGGCTGGCTTCCCTCATTGACTTTGCTCATCAGGAGCTGGCTATGAAGGTTGAGAATTGTGATCATGTGACTCTGTGAAAGATATGCTGGTTGCCAAGCTTCCAAAATTTTGATCAGAGGACTGTGGAGATGCTGCAATGGTTATAAGTGCAAGGACACGGTCATAAGTCATTTTTTTCTTTTGATATGTTTAAAATAGCAAACAGTTTTCTCGCTTGAAATTCCTCTCCAGTTTCTCTGCTCTGAAGTGTGGGGAATAAGGGTCAGGCAAAGGAGAAATTGCCGACACAGATTGCTTGCTTTTTCCCCCTCCTCTGCAGAGCAGAGAAATTGGAGAGGAGAGAAAGAGAGTTCAAGAAAGCATGTTGTTTGCATAGTGCACTCAGTGCCTAGCCTCAAGTTGTGATTGGTTGCATTGCTTTGGTGTATACAAAATACAAAAGGGCTAAGGAGTGGCTAGAAGACAAACAGATGCTGAAAGTGAGAAAGTGGGTAGTCTTTTCAACCGGAAAGCACAGGGATGGTCACTTGATTTCCCTATTTTTGAGTGCTAGCATTGGAATTACCAATCCCAAATAGAGTCTTCAAGTAAGGATCACAAGTAGTATGCTATGTTGGTTCCACTGCTGCCTAACTGAATGGATTTAGTTGGGGGCGGGAAGCTGAAATGTAATCCGAGAGGTTCCTTTATTTCAATAAGATTCAAAATAACAGAGTTGGAAGGGCCTTGACCAACCCCCTGCTCAAGCAGGAGACCTTTTAGCATGGGTGTCAAACTCGCTGTGTCACTTTGCTGTACTGTGATGTTTCGCCACGTCTTTCCCATTTACAGAGCTGGGATGGGCGTGGTCTGTGTGTGATGCATCTGGCCCTCAGGCCTACCAGTTTAACATCCCTGCCCTATACCATTTCTGAAAAGTGGCTGTCAGGTCTCTTCTTGAAAGTCTCCAGTAATGAAGCATCCTCAACTTCTGAAGGCAAGCTGTTCCATTGGTTAATTGTTCTCCCTGTCAGACATTTCTCCTTATTTCTTGGTTGAATCTCTCCTTGATCAGTTTCCATCCATTGTTCCTTGTCTTGCCTTTGGATGCTTTGGAAAGTAGATGCTGCACCACAGGGACTGGATAGGGGTTTGCCTGGAGACCAAGGTTGATGGTGGACTTGTAGTCAGCGCAGATCCTGATGGACCCGTAGGCCTTGACAGGGACCACTATTGGGGTCTCCCATCGCGAGTGGTCGACAGGTTCCAGGCTTGTCAAGTTCTGCACCCACCTTGAGCCGCAAGGCAAAAGGCACCCTGCGGGCCTTCAGCCTAATAGGGGCAACCTGGGGGTCTAGGTTGAGGGAGATAGGGGTACCCTTGTACTCCCCCAGCTTACCATAAAAAACATTTGCGACCCTACCTGAATCGGGAGGCTCTCACAACAGTCACTCGGGCCCTTGTGATCTCTAGGCTGGAATACTGCAATGTGCTCTACATGGGGCTGCCCTTGAAGAGCATCCGGCGACTTCAGCTAGTGCAGAACGCAGCCGCGCGAGTGATTGCGGGTGCACCTCGATTCACCTGCATAACACCTATCCTCCGCGAGCTGCGCTGGCTGCCTGTCGATCTCCGGATGCGCTTCAAGGTGCTATTAATCACCCATAAAGCCCTACATGGCAGTGGATCTGGATACTTGAGAGACCGCCTTCTGCCAATTACATCCCTGCGACCAATAAGATCCCATAGACTAGGCCTCCTCCGTATCCCATCGGCCAGCCAGTGTCGGCTGGCAACCACAAGGAGGAGGGCCTTCTCAGCAGTAGCCCCGACCCTTTGGAACGAGCTCCCCGTAGAGATTCGTACCCTCTCCACCGTCCAGGCCTTCCGCATAGCCTTGAAGAACTGGCTCGCCCGTCAGGCCTGGGGATAAGGATAGTTGCCCCTCCCGAATGATGAATGTATGTTGCCTACCATTTTATTATATGTTTCTATCTTGATGTCTGTATTCCCCTTTCCCGGTTTTATGTGAGCCGCCCTGAGTCCCCTCAGGGAAAAGGGCGGCCTACAAATTCTAATAAAACTCTAAACTCTAAACATCAGCATACTCTGCCAGGATGTCTTCGATGCCAGGGGGTGTGTCCACCGTGAGATGCACCCAAGAGGTGGAGAGGCCTAATGGGGAAAACCAATCCAGGCCCAGCTTCTGGACCACCAAAACAGGCAGGCAGCAAACCACCCCCGTACTCCACCCACACCACATAGCAACCCAGGGTAGGAATCTGAGTCCCCTGGTAGTCCCGTAAAACAGTGTCCGGTGGAGACAGCTGGGACTTCGGGAAAAGGTTGCCCATGAGAAGAGGGAATGGGAGGACCCTGAGTCCACCTCCATTATACAAGGCGACCCCTCGAGGAGGAGGGACAGAGTTATCTTTTTAGAGCCGGCCGTCGCCTGGCTGACCAACTCTGCAGGGGTGGCAAGGAGGCCCTTGTCAATGGCGAAGAAGTTGTCGCGGCGGCGCTGCTGACAGTGGGGTTGCTGGCTCCGCGGTGGTGCAGGTTGGCCATAGGACAGCTGAGGAACTTCGGGCTGCAGATGTAGCGGCAGGGTGGCCCGGAAGACTTGCGCTAGGTGCCCCTTCTTGTTGCAGCGGTAGCACACGGACTCTTTAAAGGGGCAGGATGCCTGGGCATGGTGCCTCCGCAACCTAGGCAAGCGGCCATTGCATCAGCAGAGCAGGACGGCACCTGCGGCTGTCATCTAGGAATGGCCCTCAGGCGGTCGACCTGGTCCTCCTCGTCAGGGTCAGGCAGTGGCACCAGCTCGTCAATAAGGCAAGCCCGGTGCACAGGCAGAGGAGGAGGAGGCAAGAATCTGGCCATTTCAGCAGTAGCTTGCTCGGACAGCTCCGCTGCCCTTGCCTCGTCCACGGCTTGCGGCAGGGTGATGTCAGCCTTCGCCAGGAGCCGCCGCTTAAGCCGGATGTCCCACACTCCACACACAAATTGCTCGACGAGGTTGTCATCTAGGTCTAGAAATTCACATTGAATCGCCACGGTTCAAGGGACTGGAGGAACTGGCTAACTGATTCAGTCTCTTTTTGAACACACTGCCGAAAGGCATAGCAGCGAGCAATCTTAGAAGGGGTAGGGGCATAGTGGTTCTTCAGCCAGGCCATCAGCTCGTCCCAGCCCAGCTCATAAACTGGCCTCGGAGCCACAAAAGCGCGGGCCGTGCCAAACATTTCGGGACCGCAGGCACTAAGAAAAAAACTGCACTTGCGTGCCTGCGAGTATCCCTGCCTGTTGTTCGCTATCAGAAAACACTCAAAGCGCTTCAAGAACCCGGCCCACAACTCGCCGGCAGTTCCAAAAAGAGCGAACGGAGGCATAGCAGCCATGGCTCAAGCAGCTAAGTCTCCTCGGCAGCGTGAGAGAGACAAAAAAAAAACAAATTCTGTCTCTGTCCTAGGCTGTTAATCAGAGCCTGTGGATCCCATCCTCGTCACCAGTGAAGTGGACCGAGGAAGAACGAGGCAGGAGGCTCCTGAGGTAAAATTATCAGCACTTTATTTCAATAGAACTGAGCAGTAGACTGGCTAGCGGTAGATTGGGACTCCGCCCTGCTTGACAGCTATTTATACGGAGCTGTCAAGCAGGGAGGCCAATAGGCACACGTCTGACAGCCCGCGCTCAGCCAGCCGCGCCTTAGCCAATCAGGCGCGGCCTGGCTGTTGCTGCTGCTCACACCATTGTCACCCACCGTGGGGCCTTCCATTGTCACCGCCTCCAATTCGGCGTTTCCGTTGCCCTGGGGATCTTCCAGAGCCTCATGGAGCGGCTGCTCCATGGACTCCCTGGCGTTGTCCCCTACTTCAATGACGTCCTGATCGCTGCTACCAGCCGCTCAGGGCTCATCAAAGTACTTCGGAAGGTCTTCAACCGTTTTAGGGGCGCGGGTCTTAAATTAAAGCGTAGCAAATGCTCCTTTGCTGTGCCTAAGGTGGAATTCCTGGGCTTCATGTTTGACGCCCAGGGAATCCACCCTACACCCTCTAAAGTTGCTGCCATCAGGAACACATCTGCGCCCACCTCCAATGCGGAGCTGCAAGCATTCCTTGGTCTTTTAAATTTTTACGTGCCTTTCTTGCCGCACAAGGCATCACCAGCCGAGCCGCTGCATCAGTTGCTCGATCGATCCACGGCCTGGCGCTGGGGCAGCTGCGAAGCGCATGCGTTCACGGCTGTCAAAGCCATGCTGATGTCAGAGGCAGTCTTAGTCCAATACAGTGACAAGATGCTGCTGACGTTGGCATGTGACGCCTCCCCTGTTGGTCAGGGGGCTGTTCTGAGCCATGTCCTCCCAAATGTCTCAGAAGCCCCCGTGGCTTTTTATTCCCGGACACTCTCCTCGGCTGAGAGGAACTACAGCCAGATTGACAAGGAGGCTCTGGCTGCGGTGTCCGAGATTAAAAAATTCCATGACTATCTTTACGGTCGGCACTTTACTCTCTACACTGACCACAAGCCTCTCCTTTACTCTCTACACTGACCACAAGCCTCTCCTTGGGCTTCTGGCCGGTGACAGGCCGACCCCTCCCATCCTGTCTCCCAGGATGACCCACTGGATGGAGTTTCTTGCAGCGTATTCATATACGCTGAGATACCGTCCTGGCAAGCAACTGGGGCACGCCGATGCTCTTAGCCATTATCCCCTTCCCTGCACTGACCCGCAGCCAGTCCCTTGCCTCTCGATCCTGTCCATTGCGGACCTGGACCTTTCTCTGTCAGCCACTGATGTGGCAGCCCACTCTGAAGCCGACCCTGTCCTCTCGCTTGTCATGGCATGGGTCCTGAGGGGCTGGCCTACAGGGGGGGGTCCTCTCAGGAGTTCCTCCCCTTTAAGACCCGTCAGTTGGAGCTGTCCCTGCACTGTGGGTGCCTGTTGTGGGGCGGCAGGGTTATCATTCCTCCCTCCCTCCGCCACCAAGTTCTCTCTCGTCTCCATGCGGACCACTCCAGGTCGTGCACATGAAGGCGCTCGCCCAGAGTTATGTCTGGTGGCCCCGCCTGGATGATGAGATTGAGAGCTAGGTGGGGAGGAGTGTGCCCTGCCAAGTGTCCCTTCCTGCTCTCCCCTCCGCCTCCCCCCGGGAGTGGGAGTTGCCCAGAGGGTCTTGGTCCCATCTGCACCTCGATTTTGGGGGTCCCTTCCAGGGCCAGATGTTCCTGGTGGTTGTGGATGCGTTCTCTCGATGAGTGGAGTTAGTGCTCATGTCCCCCACCCCAGGTGAGAGTACGGTGCGGGCCTTGCGGCGCCTCTTTGCCACACATGGCTTGCCAGACGTCGTAGTGTCTGACAATGGCCCGCAATTCTCATCCACGATGTTCAAGGAATTCCTGGCTGCGCAAGGGATCTGCCACGCGCCAGTCCCCCTTACCATCCAGCCAGCAATGGCCAGGCGGAGAGGGCGGTCCGGTCAGCCAAGGAGGCTTTAGGCCGCTTGGACCGTGGTGACTGGCCGGCAAGGGTGGCTGCTTATCTTATGGCCCAGCGTTCCACTCCTTGCCCCATCACACAGAGCCCTGCGGAGCTACTGATGGGCCGGCGCCTGTGGACTACCCTGGATAGATTGCATCCTATCTATTCAGGGGATCAGCCTGGCAACCTGGGGGCCCCTTCCCGCTTCAGGGTGGGGGACTTGGTCTGGGCCAGAAGCTACTCTGGGGATCCTCGGTGGGTGCCTACCACCGTCACCGAAATAACTGGTCCCTGTTCCTACAGGGTCCACCTATCAGATGGCACTGAGTGGCGGCGCCGTGTGGACCAATTAAGGCACCACCACCCTCCAGAGGCCTCGACTTAATCCGACCCGCAGTGTTGCCCAGCAGCCAGTCTCAGGCCCGCCGCCGCTTGCAGCCTCCGTTCCACATGAGGCCTTACCCATGTCAGGCCTCTCCTGCCCAGTTACCGTTTCCCGGCAACCTCATGCACCTCCTCAAACCAACCTCGCATTTCCCAGTTCGCCCTACATAGGCCTTCCGCCGCCAGGCCTCCCCAATCCTTTCACCACATACCAGCAAGTTTGTATTACCCTCCCTGTTCAGACTGCGCCCCCACTGCCCGGCCTACCTCTTCCTGGGATTCCGCCCTCCAGACTAGGCCTTCGTGATGTCACCTGGAGCTCCACTCCCTCCGGGGAGGAGCTGCTACAGGGACGTCTTACTTCTCCAGTGACGCCTCCTGAACTGAGGCGTTCGGGGCGTGTCCACCGCCATCCGCCTATCTTCGTGAGTATGCATGCGCCACGTTTCCGCATGCGCCCTTGCTAGGGGGAAGAAGTGTTTAGCCCTCGCGCCTACGACTGACAGCCAGAAACAGCCAGGCCGCGCCTGATTGGCTAAGGCGTGGCTGGCTGAGCGTGGGCTGTCAGACGCATGCCTATTGGCCTCCCTGCTTGACAGCTCCATATAAATAGCTGTCAAGCAGGGCGGAGTCCCAATCTACCACTAGCCAGTCTACTGTTCAGTTCTATTGAAATAAAGTGCTGTTAACTTTACCTCAGGAGCCTCCTGCCTCGTTCTTCCTCGGCCCACTTCAGTTCCGCTCCTCTCTGTGACAGCTCTTCAAACACTGGAACACTGCTATCATGTCTCCACTGGTCCTTCTCTTCACTAGACTAGCCATGCTCAGTTCTCACAACTGTTCTTCATATGTTTTAGCAATCCAGGCTCCTATTTTGATTCATGCCTTTTACTCTTACTTTTTAGCCATATGAAACCTTTGGGGGATGTCAATCAGCTGGATAGGATGAAATGGTAATATTCAGGTTTACATCATTACCCAGGCCATAGTGGGGATCCTGTGGAAGTTTTGATCCAATATCTGGGGCTGTGAAGTACAAGTAGGCCAGACTAAAAATCCAATGCCATATAACTCAGGACTATTACTGTAACAACTATAGGAACAAAATCTTACAAGGCTGAATGTGCTTCTCGCTACCCTCATAGGGAAGGGCTTGCCTGAGGCATTTCCAAAACTAATTCCTTGCCCTTGGCCCCAGCCCTGTTGTACTGACCATTACCTTGGTAGTGACTCTTCCACCTGTCATTCAAGGCCATTTCTTATGCTGTATGCAGGAAAGAACAAACTGAAATTAAACCCTTATAAATAGGGGTACTATTTTTAAAACTTGATCCAATTATTGTTAGGCTGAGGTTATTACTGTGAATAAAATAACAGTGCCAGACAACAGTGTTCTTTAAGGAACACCTTTGTGACTGAGGAGTCATCCTAGATCCATAATTATTACTAGATACACAAGTGGAAGGCCGGGTAGGGGATGTTTGCATAATTTTAGCTGGTGTGTCAGTTATAGTTCTGTTTGGAGGTCCTGATAACAATCACCCATAAATTTATCAGCTCTAGCAAGGACTGGTGAATTATATTCTACGTGGGCCTGCCTTTAGGGAGAGACTGATAGGAAACTGTAGTTAGTACATAATGCAGAAGCCCATCTTCTGGTGAGTGAAAGCCTCTGGGATTTTATATATAATACCAATGTTGAGATACTTTACTGATTGCCATTCAGTTTCCAAATGCAATTCAGATTGTAAGTTGTCACCTCTGGAGCACTTTGTGCCTCAATTCCTAATTACTTGGAAAATTTCCTACTCGGAATAGAATATTATTCCCTATTAGGAAGCTTAAGACTTGAAATTCAGGGAAGAAGAGTTGAGGAAACAATGCTTCTTGAATATACTTTCCGGACAGAGAGGCTTCCAGACAAAGAGTCTTCCGGACAGAGAGGCTTCCAGCAGCCGGCCCACAACCATACAGTGCACTCCTAGAGCGGCCACTGCTGGAAGACTCGTCAGCCGAGTTTTGGAGTTTGAAAGCCGGAGAAGAAGTTATGCTCGGAGTGCGGCGGCAGCGCCCTGGCTCTGTGGGGAGAGTTTGGCCAGGTCATGATGAGGCTGGGAGGCATGCTTGCTGGGAGCGGAACAGGCACTCGTGTGACCCTCTTCTCCAGCCAGGCAGAGCTCCATGCACTGACCTAGGGATATCCCTAATGTGCCAAGCCGTGGGAGCTGGGGGGCGGGCAGAGCGCCACATGCCTTGGTGCCTTAGAGATACCCCCTATGTCAGTGAATGGCACTCTGCCCAGCTGTAGAGGGGGTTTGCCAGGCGGCTGCTCGTGAGTTGTCATCTCATGGCTGCTTCACCCCTGAGGCTGTGCCCGGCTCTTTGGGAGGCCGCGTGCAAGGAAGCAGTGCCCGGCAACTCCCCCCTCTGGCCAGGCAGAATGCCACTCCCCAACCTAGTGGTATCCCAAAGGTGGCAAGCAACGTGAGCCCCTTCCCCCCCCGGCTTCCGCGGCTTAGCGCCTTTGGGATACCACTAGGTCGATAAGCGGTGCTCTGCCTGAACGGAGGGGGGTGGGTTGTCCAGGGGGCTTATTTTGGGGGGTGAGCTTTTATTTTTGCCCACACGAAAAATGTGGCAAGGCATTAGATTCAGAAAAGATCATATTTTCGGGGAAACACGGTATATAAATCTTCAGGAATACTGATGGAGTGTATGGTATGCAGAGGTTATAATTAATAAATATATATGTGGAACGCTTGTGTTCAGTAACACTATCTTATCTTGGGTTAGTTCACCATGTCCTGTGGCAACTATACCCTTCAAGAAGCTGTAGGAAGTTTAACATAAGAATACTTTATAGGAGTCGGCCTTAAACGTAAACACATATTTATTTGCTTTATCAAAGACTGAGATGATGTACTTAACACTAAGAACATTGTTTATGGATATAAAGTCTGAGCCAGCTTACAACAATAGCCAGCCAATTGGATGAAGTAGAATGTATTACAGCTGCTTTAATGAGATTCTGATAAGTTATAATGAAATTAATTTGGAGAAATCAATGAAGACTTTAATTAGAACACTGCCTCTAGTGTGCTAGAATTCTTTGGGGGCATTAAAATAATGTTACACAAACTGCTTCACATTTCACTATTTATAAATCAGCTAGTATCTTGCTATTATACATAAGTTTAAAGCAGTCTCTCTGATAAGTTTTAATTAAACTTCTAGTCGCAGTGTAAAATAAAATATATGCCTTATTAATGGAAACCTGGTACACATAGCAAAACTTGATAAAAACCAAATAGGAAGTCAGCAACGTATGCCATTTTTAGTTGCTACCACCTATTTCTGTCTTGTTCTTTTTCATAAGCAATCAAGAGTAGCTACAAAGTCAAGTGGCTTTTAAATGTGGATGAATAAATACAGATAAAATGTGGACAAGTAACTGTCAGTACAGTTAGTCCCTGATTTATGACTACAATTGAGCCCAAGATTTCTGTTGTTAACAGACAATTTTTTAAGTCGGTTTTGCCCATTTTATCACTTTCCTTGCACCAGTTGTTAAATGAATCACTGCAGTTGATAAGTCAGTAACCCTGGTTGTTCCCCATTGACTTTGCTTGTCAGAAGGTTGCAAAAGGTGATCACATGATCCCGGGACACAGCAAAGGTCATAAATATGAACCAGTTACCAAGCAACAGAATTTTGATCACATGATTGTTGGGATGCTGAAAAGGACTATGAAAAAACGTCATAAGTCACTTTTTTCACTGCCGTTGTAACTTTGAACAGTCACTAAACAAACTTTTGTAAGTCGAGCGCTACCTGTACTATTTTTAATGGTTATAAATCTAGAAGGACAAATTAAGATTGTACCTATATTCTCCAGAGTTTTATTCCATAGAGGAGATTACTAATTCACATAAGGTGCACAATTACGCAAGGGGAACACATTTCTGTGGGAATATCTTTACTTTTTATTTTAAAAAAATACTATGACAAAATAAAAGAATAAACACAAAAATGAACAATTTTAAAAGGATATAAAAACAACATAAATTAAAAATTTACGAACAGTAAAATACCTCTACTGGCCAGCAAGTCTAAAATGTTATAGCTAATATAATCTAGTACATCTATTAGAAATTTCATATTCATTTTTTTAATCAGAACATGTTCTCTATTAACCTTCAAAACCTTCTGGTTAACGTAACAGAATTGAAATAATTAAAGGAAACAGAAGAAAGAAGCATAGGCCTAATTTCAGCAATAGTCAATACATTATAAATTGTGCTTAACAAATATTCATTATTGTGTGTTGTCAAATTTTAAAGTTCAGTTATGTTTCTCAGTATTCTCCCTGTCTTATGTCATTCTTTTGTAACAATGCTACTTGTTTGAAAATATTGGAACCATTAAACAGAATTTGCCCTGTTTTTCCTACATTCTGTTAAGGCAAGAGGCAGGATTATTGCTGTTCCACAAATGTAGCACTGTTGTCCATCATTATTGTCCATTACTACCTTATTAATAATGTAACTGACGTGTAATGAATGCAAAAGTATAAATTATCTTCTGTTCGTTTATTAGTGCTGAATTGTTTGTTTATATTTCAGTCCTGGTTGTAGGTACGGCTTCAGCTGGATTTGCGCTTGCACCCGTGCCATTTGACTTAAGCTGCTTCCTATTGGTCACCCTTGGAACAGGCCTGTCATCGTGTGCAGCTAATTCCATTAATCAGGTCAGTGTTTTATTAACAGCTTTTTCACATGTTTCGATCAGAAGTGACTTAAAAGTTTTCATTTGTACTGTTGAGGTTATACTATGGTGAATCAAAGGGTAAGCATGTGGAAACAAATGTTTGTGTTAGGAAAATAAAAATGTGAATTAAAGCACCGTAAGTGGTATCAGGAGCTCACAATAGAAAAGCAACAAATTGTATAAAACTAAAGGTACAGTTAGATCTTCTTAGTGGTGTTCTCAAATCTATTACCTAATGTCTGAGTGAAGGATTTCCTTTCTGTCTTATGATTGATGCAAGTAATGCATGCCTTGGTGCACTGATTTAAATTGGAGGAAATTCAGAAAATGTTGTGCAACTCAGTTTTTTTCTTGGAAAGTCAGATGTATAGAAGTTGATGCACAAAATTCAAATTTCTTAAGCTTGACAGTGCTATTCAGACATCACAAATACATCTTTCTTTAGTTGCATTGACGTTTTAGTTGTAACAGTCTTTGGAATAGTATGGTATGGAACATCCCATAGCCACATAATCCAAACAGATAAAGAATACTTTGAAGCATTGGCCAAAGGTGCTTTTTTCAAAAAACAACTTGTCTTTGTTTTTCTTGAAAAACGAAGTCCAGTTGCCTTTTGAAAAAAGCACTTTTAGGACTACCATGGCCTGCATGACTGAGAATCTCCATAGATATTTGAAGTATTGCTTATCATTCCAAGAGGTATCATTAATGAATCCAAACTTTTTTTTTTTAGGTTTAAAAAACAGTTTGAAAATCTCCCCTCCCAACCCACTCCTGGAAAAGGAATAAAGCTTTTGTCTGCATTCTGCATGCTGTTTCTTAATTTCCAATTTAGAGAGTTCAGCTTCATTGGAATAAATTTAAAGATAATTGGAAAGAAATGATAGGTGTACAAAATAAACTCATTCATTAAAATGTATCACTAAGTAACTTATATTTACGTATAGGAGTCTAAGCCTCTTGTAATTCTCCCTCTCAAGCCAAGAAAAAAACTATCAGGCATCTTTTCATTTTTAAGTCATTGTAGTTTAGAATTATGTCCAACCCTCAAACTATAATTAATTCAAATTATGGTCTATTCTAAATCAACACACTGATTTTAATTAAACTATATTTAGTTTTAAGGTTAGTTGATATTAAGATTTAGCTGACTGAACACTGGCTAATTGAAAAGGTACTTGAAAGAATAAGGATGCTTACAAAATCTGCAGACTCATCATGTAAAAATAGAGTATAGTTTATTGCTACATTCAAACTAAGCTACAGTGTGTAAGTTGCTTTGAATTGTAGTTTGAATTGAAAATGTATGTGTGTGTGTTTCCTTGAATGCCTGATCATTTTTTCCTTAGTTTCCTGTGGGACCCCATCAAGTTCTCCTGGGGTCATCTCAGGGTTCCAAGGGATATAAGGTGAAAAAAATCTTATGTGTGATGTATCTCCCCAATATATTATAATTGTTTGTCTTTTTCTGTATTTATGCACCTTTATGCTCAAATGTTTAGATATAACTTCCTTTATATATAAAATGCTTCCTCTGCTTGATATAAGATTCAGTTTAAAGACTTTTGGGTCAGACTTACAAAGTATCTTCCCAGTGTATTCTTCACAGCTCTCATGAAATATATCTCATCCCTTGTCAGGCATCTGTCTTCATAGAAATTCATACCATGATTGAAGAATCCAAAGTATTTACATAGTCAGTTGTTCACTTCCAGTATTCCTCCTTGTAGTGTTTTCAAAGCATGAATGTCTTGGATCAACGGAAGGATATTTTTCTTCTTGTTCAAACAGATTGTCCATTTTTGCCAGGTCTATGGAATACAATGCCATAATAAGAAAGGCAAAAGGAGTCATCTGTTCCATTTTCATTCATTTGCTTCTTTAAATATTATTAGAAAAGTTTGCACCAGGCACATATAATTGGTTCATTGACTAATTTAAGCTATGACTTGGGTTTAGTTGGTCAACATTTGCTCAGTACATTGATTAGACTTTTGATCTATGTTGCCTTTATCAATTTTAAAGCGGTATTGATTCAATACATAGAGAAAAATTGTGGGAAAACTGACAGTTACAACTATAAATTGCAATTTGCTTCATTTAATTATAATGATGTATGAAAACAACTGTATGCAAGATTGATGTGTGGAGGTTTCTTTGTTTCAGTACCTATTTTTAAAAAGTTAAATGTGCATACTTGCTTTTCTCCTTTTCATTTTTATTCCTTCAATAATGTCCTAAGTAAAAGCATGTTTTATCACCTAATAATGATTACTTGTTACAATATGCGTTTGACAGCTGTTTGTGTTCCCCTAAGTAGAAAGTTTCTGTCACTTCGTCCTCTTTGGGGCAGAAGCTTGAATCCGCTCCTTTTCAGAACTGAACAGTCCTCTTCCTCAATCCCCTTTGGAGATTGAGGCTTTTGGCAGCAGATCTTCAACTGGAGGACTAGAAATAATGTTAGCAAGAAGGCTCTGGGATACTTTCTAAAGCGGCAGAGGAAAGAGCTTTCCCTTGTGTCAATTCTTCCTTCTTATCATCCCTTCCACTTGGCTTTCTTCCATCATCTTAATTAAACTATAATTAAGTTTATAGACTTTTTGGTTTTGTTGTCTATACTAGACCTTTCAGTGCCCAATCCAAGATTTCTAATCTTCCATAGTAAATTTGAGGATGAACATTTTGTTTTTAGTCTCTTCATGCCGTCTGCTAAGAAGGCATTTAGGTTGTCCTATCCTTTACTCTTCATTAATTCTCGGTTATATTATATGGAATGCTAAAATTAGCTATTTATAATGTGCATCTTAATTTATTAGGTTTGAGACAGTGAGCATTTTCATATTTGAGCAACCTCAGTGAACAAGAAGTCCTATTAGTCATTTATACATATACTACTTACACATTTACTAAGTGTTCATAAGGTTTATGGATTTTATTTAGGATATGCATGTGTAATTGATTAGTGATAGTTATAAGGATAAATAGGAAATTGCTTTTGGGGGTGGGACAAAAAGCTAATTATAGTATCTCTCTATAGAAACAAATTCCATACATTTTGCTATACATTGGTAATTATATGGTAAAGTGCATTAAATGGAACTTCTTCCTCCTAGAGAGACTGTTACGGTCTTTCCAAACAAATAAATACTTTGGCATCTTATAAATGCTAAAACAAAAGGCTTGTTGAATTATAAAATAGATTAGCTCTAGAGCTTCCATTGCCTCCCATTTTGGTTTTATAAATCTTATCTCCCAAATAAATAAGAGAAGAAAATAAAATCCCACCTTCTCATCCCATTTCTCTTCCAGAAATATATTATTTTTTTTCACAATATAAATCACATTTCCAACTTGGTTTTTTTAGTTAAAGATCCATTTTAGACTTGTAAATCTGTTGTCCAATCTTTATGAAAACTGAACAACAGGGTTATGGTAGTATATTATCATATCTTTATGTGGAAAAATACTTTATTAAAATTGAGCAACATTAATCTTTGTATTATGACACTCCAGTGGAGATAAAACCTGTAGTGTTTACAACAAAATATATGGCTTTGAAATCTTGAAATAAGTCATATGAATTCCTCTCAGATTGAATGGTTCAAAGTGGGAGAAGGTTGAAAAATGAAACCAGGATGTTTAAAATGATTTGATTATAGTGGCTGAAATATAAACAGTTGTGGTTGGGTTTGATTGATAATATCTTAAATTTAAAGTAAAACTTAAAATGGATATGAAAATAAATGTGGTCAGTTAGAAAATAAACATATAAAAAGGCTAAGATAGATTCTCCAGAATTTATAAAAAGTATGTGATAATTTGATGTTAAAACCAACCTACCTACACCTTCCTTCCTTCCTTCCTTCCTCTCTCTCTCCCTCCCTCCCTCTATAATGTTTTTTAAAAGCAAACTGCTGGATTTTTTCTGTATGTTAATTATATTTCCTACTCTAGCAGTATATCCATAGGTATAGAATCCTATTTTTAAAAATCAGTGTGATGTACATGGAATGTTTCATTGCCCAAAAACTACGGATAAAGCAAAAGAAACGACACAGTTAAGTGGATCAATATGTCTTCTATTCCAAAACAATTTCCCTGGTATTTAATTCCAGAGAAACTTTTTCGGAACAGAAGATATATGAGATCCATTTAACTGCGTCGTTTCTTTTGATTTATCCAGTTTCTATATTTTGCAATTCAGAATACTTCTTTACCTCTAAATTTCTCTGTGGAAGTTATCATGGCATAAGCATTGTCTTCCTGAAGAGGTGGGCAGAAATCATGCTGGCAGTCCTGAAGCAAGATTTTCCTTGTCTTAACTTCTAATTTCGGGTTGAAGCCTGTTTGGAAATTAAAATGCCTGGGCCATAAATGCAGGATTTAAAATCTGTTACGTTTACATCTGTTGCTGCTCTTGAGGGCCTCAACTAGGTAACAGTTAAACCAGCAAGCTTCCCATAGAAGAAAAGCTTCCTTAGCTGTATTGCTTCCAATAAGTCCTGCCTCAGTAATTTTACATTCAAAAGCCCTCCTCTGTGAATATATGAATTTAATCAGGTGCTTCCTCTAAGACCTTATTCTAATATCCTCTCTCTCCACCCATAAATCATTTATTTATTAAATTTGTATGCCACACATCTCACTGTCATGGGATTCTGCCTAGATTACCACATGGTGAAATAACATAACATTATATAACAGAGGTGGCCCTCATGCCATGCCCACCCCAGTTTAGCGAAGGGGGGAAAGGTGCAATATGTCACATGATGATGTCATTATGATGCAAGTTTGATGCCCCTGTTATATAACATTATAACATTATATATAACATTAAAATAATAAATATAACTCTCAACTTAACAGAATTAGCCAAAGTACAGTGCAGTATACGATGGGTTGGAGGTGGGATCTTCTGGTTAATCCACTAACTACTTATATAGTGACATGCCCCGGGACCAATCAGCAGAGCTAAAAGTTTTAAAGCCCTTTCAGAAAGTGAAGAGGATGGGAGCAGATCACCTCAAGCGGTATGATGTTCCAGAGTGCAAAAACCACAGGAGAAAAGGCTCTTCTGGACCCCACCAGCCAGAATTGCTTGACTGATGGAATCTGCATGTGACCCTACTACTGGTGCACGTGGAGAGGCCAATCCTATTGGGATGAGATGGGAGTAAAAAAGAAAGAAAAGATGAGTGATAAACAGAAATTCAATTTTGTTTTACTTTCTGGTGGCTGACTTTGGGATTTGATCAATGGGGAAGCTTTCTGATTTCAATTTTTTTTTAAAAAAAATGTTCAGCAGAAAATTTTATTTGCAAAAGATTTTAGATGTTTAATTTTAACAATATCCAGTATTGATTTCTTTTCTCCTTTTTGATATATTTTATTGCTATTATTTTCCATACTTTCCAATTTTTAAAGAACTTCAGTTAATAAACAAATACTTGTAGTTAATTCAAATATTGATGGTAAATTCAGTTTTCATTTTCTATTTAATTAGCCTGGATATGTATAAAAATGTAACTTTACATATTGAAAGTGATATTTTTTGTGCATAATGGCATTTTTCCCTATAGCAAAATTTTATTCTTAACTACAGGTAAATAGTTAAAAGGATTAACAGAAAATTAATCTCTGTTGTTCTTGGATTCTCTTCCTGGATCAAGTCAGTCTTAGACTTTTCCAACTAAAGTACATAATGCCAAAAGTAAGCCATCCTGCTGCTAGTGCTTGGTCACCCACCATATTATTTATTCACTTAAATCAGTTAGAAAAATCAAAAGCAAGAAACCTAAAAAGTAAGCAACTTCCTGGTTATCCTTATCAAATAGCATTGACTGGAGCATTGAAAAACTTTTATTTATTTTTATTTATTATAATTTGTCAAACAAAAACAGGAATAATATAAAATAATATAATAATATAAATAATATAAAAATACAATGAAAGGGATGTTAGTGCACTTATGCACGCCTCCTCTACAGACCTCTTAATTATGAAGCAAGGTCCACGGAAGTCAGTTTGCTACTGAAACTGAAAATTTGTAGCTGGGAGACTTCCTGTCTGGCGTCACGCTGGAACGGGCTGCTGACAGGCTCTCTGCTCGGTTCGCCCGGTCTTTCCACGAGCGTGGCCGTAATAGGCAAGGTCCCTTCGAGGTGCGAGGACCTTTGGAGAGGGGAAACTTCTGTGCAGTGGAGGGTGAAAGGCGATCTCCCCCCACGAAGCAAGAGGCTCCCTCAGAGTTCGTGCAAAAGAGGTCGGCTGATTAATGGCCGACCAGAAGACGTGACTGCCAGCCACTAATAAGGAAGGGAGAGACAGCAGCAGGGAACATAGCGGATCGAATGATGGTAATCACAAGATCTGACTTAAAAGCCTAAATCTAAAAGATAAACAACTTAACTGCAATAAATACAGATACGTGTGTGGGCGCATTTATCTGCAGCGGCTATTAAATACAAACAGAAAACTTTTGTGAAAGCTGACTGACGTAGTGAATAGAAGAAGACCGAGGCTTTGGACTATTTAAATTTGAGGATTAACAGAGGACGAGACGGAGGAGAGAAAGGCAGTCAGCTGGATTTGCCTGCCTGGGAAAAAGGAAAGAAGCTTAATCACAAGGGTTTGAAGTACGTGGTGTCATATTACAGCCAGAGACAGCAGAAGGAAAACACTACACTGACAACAGGAAGAGATTGATGGGTGAGTTCTAAATACTTCCTGGTCTCTCCTGCACCCTGTCGTATCACGCTGAAACGTTTCTCTTCCTGACTCTCCCAGATACTATAGAATTAACTGAGCCTATATTTCACAGCCCTGCTCCAGCTTAATTACCCTGTATGTACCCCGGGCTCTGTATAACTACTCAAACAGCATTCAGAAGGTACTAGACTTACACCTTAAAGGGGAAGAGCTGAATCAAAGCAAATGGCAACAAAAACAGTAACTTTAATTAAAGGGAGTAAAAAGCAAACTCCCCTATCTACCCCGGTGAGGGAAAAGTCCCCTGAGGGCAGGCAAACGGGAGATAAGGCAGCCCCAACCCTACAAGACCAGGTAGTAACAATGGACTCCCTACAAGAGACAATATTGAAGATGGGTGAAAGTGTCACCAAAGGCCTGGAGGGAGTAAAGAATGAAATGCATGAAGTAAGAAACAATATGGGAAAAATTGAGGAACGAATAGGAGTAATACAAACAGCGCTGCTGAAAAATGAGCAGGAAATTCAAAATGTTAAGGGGAGAACGGAAATAGCGGAAAAAAGGATAGACAAAGTAGAGGACAACCTGGAATCTATAAACTCAAGCCTAGAGGAGGCCATCCTCCAGTTAGAATTAGAGCGATCAGCATATTATTTAAGACTACAAAACGTGGAGGAAGCAAAAGATGAAAACCTCCGGGAGCTGATTGGAGAAATCCTGGGATTAGTCCTCGGCAGGCCGAAAAAAGAGGTTATTAATGATCTGGACGAAGCCTATAGAGTCAATACAGGCTTCGCGAGACGCCACCGGCTTCCGAGGGAGATCCATGTGAGGGTGTTGAGAAGACAGCTGAGAGAGGACATTCTAAGTACAATAAGAGGGGACTCTCTAACGTACAAAGGTAAAGAAATTCTCATCTTAAAACAGACTCCACGGAGAGTCAGAGAGAAGAGAAGGAAATACAACTTCCTCTCCACACATTTAAACAGAGACAGAATCCAGTTCAGATGGCTCCTTCCAGAAGGAATGTTGATAACATGGAGGGAAAAGAAATACCGGATAGATACCTTGGCGAAAGCTCAAGAATTCCAGGAACTTTTACTAGCAGATGATGAGAGATTTAATAAAGAAGGACTTTTAAGACAGGAGGACACTATAATTGAAACTCAACCAGAGGGGCGGGGGCCAGGAGAGGCCAGAGAACGAGAGAGATATGGCAGAGAAGATTCGAGAGCAAGGTCACCCATCGAGACACGATCCAAAGGCGCCCTCAAAGCGAATAACATGTAAGGGAATTGAAGAATGGGAAACGAATGTACTATCAGCAAATGTAAATGGTCTTAACATAACTTCCAAAAGAAAACGTGTACTGTTGGATCTAGTGAAACAAAAGTTAGATGTAATCTGTCTTCAGGAAACCCACATTAAAGAAAAGTACAATAACCTGTTGGTCTGTCCAAAACTAGGTAAAACATTCTGCTCGTCAGCACAAACCAGAAAAAGAGGAATTGTGATGTATATAAAAGAATGGTTGAACCCCAAATTAATACATGCAGATAAAGACGGTAGGGTATTAATGGTGGAGATAATTAATGGTGGGAAAAAACTTTTACTAGTTGGAATCTATGCCCCAAATCAAAAACAAGAGAGATTTTATATTAATCTATATAAGAGGATAAATGAAATAGAGTGGCAAAATATATGTATTCTAGGGGATTTCAACTCTATAGCAGACGGTAAGATGGACTATAAGGGTACTCACAAGAAAAGCACAAGAAGGAAACTACCGTCTGCCTATGTAAATATGGTGAAGGATTTAGATCTTTATGATGTCTGGCGAGCAATGAATGACAAGATGCAACAGTACACGTTTTACTCCCATCCACATAATTCATGGTCTCGTATCGACATGGTTTGGTCAAACTCGGAACTACTCATGGATACTGTAAATATTGAAATAACAACCAACAAGTGGGCCGATCATCACCCAGTCTTATGGCAATGGAAAGGGAAGGCAAGGATAAAAGCTAGGTGGACATTAAACCAGAACATACTACAAGAGAAACAATTTGTACAACAAATAGAAAAGGAATTGGACTACTTCTTTAAAGAAAACGGTAAAGAGCAGACCTCAATACAAAATGTTTGGGACACGATGAAGGCAGTTGTGAGGGGAATATCCATAGCCTATATAATAAGAAGAAGCAAAATGCACAGGGAAAAACTTAATACACTGAACAAAGAATTAAGAGAGACGGAACTGCTGACCCAGAAAGAGCCAGAAAATAGTAGACACAGGGGAAAAGGAGAGTTAATTAAACACCAAATAAATTTGATCTCTCAAGAGGAAATAGCACAAAACATTAAGAGAATGAAGCAGAATTATTTTGAACATGCAAATAAAACTGGGAGATGGTTGGCCCACAAAATAAGAAAGGAGAAGGTCAAAAGAATTATTAAACAACTGTATGACGAGGAGGGGAATTTGAAACAAGAAATAGGAGAAAAGAAAAAGATAGTACAGAACTATTATAGGAAACTATATAAACAAGACGAAATTAATGAACAAGACATTAGAAAATACCTTATAAAGCAGAAGCTTCCAGTCTTGTCGGAGGAGATGAGAGAGATGCTTGATAAAGAAATCACACAAGAAGAACTGAAAAAGGCCATTCAAAAACAAAAAAACAATAAAACACCTGGGCCGGATGGGCTTCCGTCGGAAATATATAAAAAACTTCAAAATACCATAGAAGACAAATTATTAGAACTATGTAATGAGGCATTACAAAATGGTAGGGTCCCAAAATCATGGGGGGAAGCTTACATCACCCTAATACCAAAGGAAGAGGCGGACAGTAGCAAGGTCCAAAATTATAGACCCATATCCCTGTTAAATGCAGATTACAAAATCTTTGTATCAATATTGGCGGAAAGACTAAAAATAATATTAAATCAAAGTATCCATTCGGATCAAAACGGCTTTCTCCCAAAAAGACATATTAGAAACAATACAAGAATAATAATTGATACCCTGGAATTCTATCAAACAAGATCCGAGAAACAACTCGCATTAATCTTTGTCGACGCTCAGAAAGCCTTTGATAACCTAGATTGGAACTTTCTAACCACTCAACTAAAAATGATGAAATTTGGCGACAAATTTATTAAGATTATAGAATCTATATATTCACGGCAAACTGCAAATATTATAGTCAATGGGGAACTAACGGAGAGGATACAAATTGCAAAGGGTGTTAGACAAGGGTGCCCGCTCTCCCCACTACTATTTATTATGTCACTAGAGGTCCTTTTAAATCGGATAAGATCAAATCAGGAAATTAGGGGCGTGACCATAAAAAAAGAACAATATAAAGTACAGGCCTTCGCGGATGACATGGTCTTTATCGTGGAAGACCCCTTACTTTCAGGACCGAATTTGATGAAGGACATTGAGAACTTTGGGTGTGTGGCCGGTTTAAAAATAAACAAGGAAAAAACAAAAATGATTATAAAGAATTTCCCCAAAAACCAGATTGGAGAGCTAGAGGAAACAATGGAATTAAAGGTAACTAAAAAAATTAAGTATTTAGGGATCTGGCTGTCTGCGAAATGCTCTTCCATAAAAGAAGACAACTATGATAAGTTGTTACAGAATACCCAAAAGGACTTAAAAACCTGGTCAAAACTACAACTATCACTGATGGGAAGAGTCGCAGTAATTAAAATGAATGTTCTGCCAAAAATCCTCTACCTATTTCAAACGGCACCGGTTAAGCTAGGGGAAAAATTTTATAATGATTTGGACAAAATGATTCGAAACTTTATATGGAATGGTAAAAAGCCCAGAATAAAATATATGCACCTGCAGGATAAAAGAACTCAAGGGGGAATGGGATTACCGGAATGGAAAACATATCATCAAGCAGCAACAACTATGTGGATAAAAGAATGGGTAATGTTAGCCAATAAAAGAATCTTAACAATAGAGGGCCACGACCTGCAATACGGGTGGCACAACTACTTATGGTGCGAGGGAAATAAAATCCACAATTATTTTAGTAGTCATCATTTAAGGGGGGTATTGATTAAGGACTGGCTCGAAATTAGAAGGAGATACTACACGCAACTACCTAAATGGATATCTCCGACGGAAGCCCTGATATACCCGAATTTGATAAACTTGGATAAAATTGTTACCTACCAACAGTTGCTAGACGACCAAAACAAACTAAACCCCAGGGAAAATTTGGCTGATAAGGGAATAAATATCAATTGGTGGCCATATCTTCAAATTCAAAACAAGCACAAATTCGATCTAGCACAACCTGGCTTCCAGAACAAGAACCAGGAATTAGATAAAATTTTAATTGGACCAGATGAGAAACTAATTTCAAAAATATACAACTGCTTACTGATTCGAAAAACGGAAGCAGAAAGAGTAAAAGAAGTCATGGTAACCTGGGCCCAAAACATCGGCCACACAATAGACCTAGACGACTGGGAAAGAGTCTGGGAATGGAACCTAAAATTGACAAAGTCGACGGCCTATAAAGAAAATATATATAAAATGTTCTACCGCTGGCATCTTCCACCGACAAGACTGGCGAAAATGTCTTCAAAAGTTTCGGCCATATGCTGGAAATGTAAAACGGTGCTGGGCACGTACTACCATATGTGGTGGGCGTGTCCGGTAGCCAAAGCATATTGGAAGCAAATACTAGGATGGCTGAATGGAATCCTGTCAATTAAACTATGCCTTAAGCCGGAAACTTTCTTATTAGGGATAATAGATCAAAAAATTTGCAAATCTGACCAATATCTCCTAGTCCATATTCTGACAGCGTCAAGGATTGTTTACGCACAGTGCTGGAAGAGTGAAAATGCTCCCACCAACACTATGGTGATGAATAAAATTTTAGAACTAGCAGAAATGAACAGACTGACGATGCGAATTAATGACAAAGAAGACACAGACTTTTATACAGTCTGGGAGAAGCTATACAAATGGCTTGATGAGTCAGTGAAGACCTAGACATAAAAAGAGATAGCTGACTAACCTAATACGATTAAACCAATAACTCAAATGAACAATATACAACAACTGAGAGATAAACGAAAGGAGAAATGTATCAGGGGCGAGAACCCACCGTCGAGCAATTCTGTTACGCTACAATGTTGGGAAAACTTTAAAAAGCTGATAGGAAATCCGCTATAATTACCTGCATGAAATTAGCGATCAAACTTCATTTTAGATGAGGCGAGAGGACTTACAATCCTTGCCTCTTCAAGCAAGGAAAGGGAAAGAGAACCAGGTTGTCCTCAGCAGAGGAAAATATGCAAATGTAACAAAGGTTAGAAGGGAGGGAGGGAGGACAGTAGGGAAGTCAGGATGGAGAGGAGAAAGGAGAGGAATAGGAAAGGCAGAAGAAGGGGGGAAGGATAAAGAGGAGGAAGAGAAAGAAGAGAAGGGAAAGAAGGTGGGAAGAAAGGAGAGAAGAGAGAGAAGAAACTGGGGAAGGAAGGAGGGAGGGAAGAGAAGAGGGTAGTAAAGAGGGAAAGAAGGAGGGAAAGAAAGAGAGAAGGAGAGTTGAAAGGAAGGAAGGAAGGAGGGAGGATAGGAGGGAGATTAAGAGAAAAGGAAGGAGGAGGGAAAGAGGCAGGGAAGGAGGAAAGGTATGTGAGAAGGAGGGGGGGACCGAGGGAGGGAAAGGAGGGGGAAGGAAAGGACGAAAGGAGAAAAGAAAGGAGGGAAGGCAGGGGAGAAGGAAGTAAGGGGGGGAGGGAAGAAAAGGGTATGGAAAAGAAGAAATGAGGGAAGAAAAGAGGGAGGGAAAGATACCTAACCTTTGATGTTTATAATGATTTGATAGTATGGGAATATCTCGAAATGTAGTTGTATTGTTTTTTACAAGTTATGGATGTTGTATTTTCTTTTTACCAATAAAATCTTTTTTAAAAAATTTAAAAAAAAAAAGAAAAAGAAAATTTGTAGCTGAGACAACTTAATCAGGTAGAGCATTCCAGACTTTGACAACTATTATAAAAATCATATTTTTTACAGTCAAGTTTAGAACAATTTACATTGAGTTTAAAGCAGTTGTTCGCGCATGTATTATTGCAATTAAAACAGAAAAATATAGCTCAAGTAACTGCCCATATTTCATAAATTGAGAGGGAGAAGATCAGCTTGTTGTCTTCTGGTTAGAACATAATGACAATACTTTATTAAGCATTACAACCTGCATTTTCTTTCTTGGAAAAGGAAGTTTTGTATTTATTCCCCAGGAGTAAAGTTGAAATTTGATCATATGAGTATGTCTCAATTTAATCTGGATAAACCTTTCAAGTTACATGTAATACATTGTGATCTTTGGCTAAAACACTTTATAAAACAGGACCAGTAGCCTAGTGATATTTTTGAATGAATAGAGAATGGGGAGTCAATACGCGTGACTTCTGTGTATTTCATTTGAGATTAACACCTGATGCAGCTCTGGTTTTCTCTGAAGTTTCTTTTTGTTTTGGCTGAGCAGAAGGCCTGCAGCAGGCAGCTCTTCCTTTCATCTCTCTCTGATGATCAAAAGATTCCCAAGTTGTGGTTATTAAAACCTGATGTTTAAGTCCTGGAGTACAAGACTGTCAGTGTAGGAGGCAGCCGATGATGTAATTTACAGTATGTAATAAATATCTGGGAAGTGCAATGCTGGAATCTATCTCTGTACTTAAAAAAAGTTCTGATATATGTTGCTTTGATATTTAACTGCTTGGCAGGCTTCATTAGTGGTTACTTTGAGACTCATAACTTATGAGTCATATAATTCATAACTGGAACTCCACAAGATCAAGTGAGCATGAAGAAATCTTCCAATATTGAGGAAGAATGGCTCAACTATAAGCAGTAAAAATGACAAGCACTTAGAGACCCAACCTTCATAAGTACAATAAATTTTAAAAGCAGAGATCATCTTTCCAAAGCATGAATTATTGACCTGTGACTGAAACTTGATAAAGTATCTTCGGTAGAATGTAATAAATTAGTGAGTGATGTTAGGAAGACATTTTGAATTATAAGTATGCTACGGATACCCATGAGCGTGGAAGTGATGGTGGGAAGACTTTTCTAATATTTGGTCTTGGGGTTTACTTTATATGCCAGATTAAATGGCTTTATAAACCAACAAAATAATAATTGTAATAAAGTAAAGAAGATATCTTTCTAATACTATTTTATTTATTTGAGTGATTTCAGACCACTAGAGTGGAGCAATGGTCAGGTTACTTGCAATCTCATAATCTTGTATTATCTCATAAAGCAAAACTGATTTTTTTTCTTTAAAAAAACAGTTTTCAACTTTGGTGAAAGTTCTGAGTATTTAATAGTAGAGATCTGAATGCCAAGGAAACAATTTGCTGTACAGTTTGTGTGTTGTACTCAATTCACTGGGAATGTTCCTAAACTAAAATGTATTGTTTAAGCACTCATTTCATTTGATTAAAAAAAACTTGCAAAAAAATAGACTTAGATTTGTTTCCATTACCGAATCTCTTCTAACAAATTCTAATATATTTATTTTTTAAGAAAATGAAGGGAAGATGCATTCCATAAAGCAGGTGCTGAGAGAAGGAAGAGAAGGCACAGAGACAGAGGGAGCATGCTTCTTAGATCCTATTAAATAATATTGCTTTACAAGACAACCTAGAGGTATCTGGTGAGATAGCCAGACCTGTGGAGAAGTTGTCCCAGAAATAACCTGTCTCTAGCACCTTAATTTAGATCTGGAAGCACATTGAGAGCCAATGGAATATGGGAAGTAGTAGTGATATATAGCACTACTAGCATGGTGCACCCAAAACTGCTCACACAACTGCATTCTAGACTAGCTGCAGTTTCTGAATGTTATTTAAAGAAGGTCATGAGTAAAGTACACTATAATAGTCCAGCTAGGAGGCAACTAAGACATAGTGACTGCGAACAGAATCTCGTGCTCCACAAAAATGACACAGACTTACTGTACATAGCCATGTAAGATGAATTAGTGCAAAAGACCTACCCTCCATGCTTGCCATTTGGTCTTGAGCAGAGCTGCAAATCCAGAAGGATCTCCCTTAAAATCCATACCATTCAGTCTTGCTAAAGTTGAGTTGAAGCCCTTTATTCCCCATCCAGACCTTTATAGCTTCCAGACATTGGAAAAAAGTGATGGCATCACTTAGATAATGAAGGACAGAATATAGTTGAGTGCTTTAGTATGTGAAGACATTTAAGCCTGTGCCAATAAAGGACCATATTCAGCAGCTTCATGTAGATGTAAAATAGGAGTGAGGAGGAAGTGGAACCTTGAAGGAGATCCCAGAGTGCAGAGATCTGAAACTAGACCTCTTCACCACCATAACCTTAACTATTGCTAGCGTGGCAGAGGGAAAAGATCCAACCCAAAACAGATTCACCAACTCCTTAAGGCAGTCCAGAATGACACCATAATCAATTATACTGAAAACTGCTGAGAGGTCAAGGATACATGTAGAGTCTCCATCCTGAGATTGCCAGAGATTATTCATATGCATCGTCAGTGCCATTTTGGTACTATTACCTGGCCTTGAATTTGATTGAAAGCAGTTGCTTTCTCTTTGCAGCTGCATGTCTACTATCCTACTTAACAACTTTCCCCTAAAAGGAAAGTTTGGAAATCGAATGAAAACTGTTCAGTTCAGTAAGATTCAGCAATGGTTGAATTAACTGGATCCAGCTATAAATCATCGTTGGACAGGGATTTAATGTACTTAAAGCCCCAAGAACCTTATTGCCTTTATGAGGACAAAGCAACTCAGATTCCTCCCGGATAATAGAATAAGACTGCATCAAGCACCAGGATGGATCAATTAAGTAGTTCCTTCCTCTATTCATAGCAGAGAGTTTGGAATAAGGAATTAACATAAATCCCCCCCCCCGGGCGGAATATGTTATCACTGCCCTGATACAAAATCCAAATTTACTGTGTGGCCTTTGCAGAGATCATGGCATCAATACATCTAGTCCATGGTGGATGTGAGACTCTAAAGTAGCTTGTGATCAAGGGCCCAGGGAAGGCAAATTGAAGATCCCAGAAATAAGTCTGGGAATTTTACTGCCAATGCATTTACAATGGCAAGCTTCTTAGGGAGAAAAATAGCTATGCCGCAGGAAGTAGTCTGACCATTCGCCACAGCCAACTCACCATGGTCAACTCGCCACAGAACAACTAGCCATGGCCAACTCACCTCAGGACAACTCACTGTGGGACAAGAGTTACACTAAAAATCAAAGAAATGGTGAAATAGAATCATTTAAAAAAGGATGGAAAAGGAAGGACAAAATGAAATGTAAATGACAAAAATTAAAATATTTTAAATAATTAAATTGTTCAATTGTTCCTTAGTGAGTTGTCCTTCAGTGAATTGGCAGTGGTGAGTTGGCCATGGCGAGTTGTTCCATTCCAAGCAGGGAGGATCACAATAGCAATAGCACTTAGACTTACAGTATATATTGCTTCACAGTGCTCTACAGGCCTCTCTAAGTGCTTTACAGAATCAGTATATTGCCCCAATAATCTGGGTCCTCATTTTACCAATCTCAGAAGGATGGAAAGCTGAGTCAACCTTGAGCTGTTCAGAAAGGAACTCCTAGAGTGAGCAGTGAGTTAGCTTGTAGTTCTGCATTCTAACCATTGCGCCATCATAGCTCAGTATGAAAGCAGCAATCTCATCTGTTCCTTCAGGTCAACTTCATAAAAAGACTTTCACATCAGACTATCTGTAGTGTACCATTCCTGCCCCACAATCACAGCTGGGGTTATGCAAAAAAAGTTGGACACATCTGTCAGACGGGTCCCACCCCATACCCAGCCAAGTTTCAGTAATTCATATCCAGTTGTCCCACTGATTCACAATTATATGAATGGGGAAAACCATATTACAGATTGGTTTTAAATTAAGCGGCAACTGCCAGAGATTGCACATTGACTGTTGGGGTTAGTAGTTTGTGCACGTATGTGCGTATGAATTGCATTCTATATTAGTTCTACCAATATGGAATGCAATCTATATTCTCACCAGATGTTTTAGAGGCTGTAGCAACTGCAGTGTGCTGTCATTTAACTAGCCTTTTTAAAGTGGGAGTTTGGAAAGAGGGAAACAATTTACCTTTATGATGGATCTTCAGGGAAACTTCAGTTGCATTGCTCCTTTTTAGATGCACTCCAGATTTTTCCTGTAAACTCTGATGGCTGGAAGAACAAAGACATATTAAATAGCAGCAGTGATGAAATGTAGAGATAACATCAGACAAAGGGAATTTAGTAGTTAATAACATTAATCTTCCAGTGTAATCTACAGTGGCCTTGCATTCCGAAATATACTAGTCTCTTAAAATATAAGAATTATTAGGCTTCATTCTGTAGACTGTATCTTAATGACTGCTTCAACTGTTTTAAATTAAGAATGTGTGTTGCATGGCACAAACATTAAATTTTAATATTAAACGTATGAAAATTTACTTACTTTGCTTACTTACTTTCATGAAATGTAGCTAAGAAAAAATATTTCAGTAAACCAGCTTCTTTATTATTATATATAAAACATATTTTGTCAGAAAGACACCTAGAAACCCTTCAATCCTATTTCCCCCTCTATGGCAACCCAATTCAGCCCTCTTTTACCCTCTAAAACTGATATATTTATTTAAATTCTTTATTTTCAAAACTTTAACAGATATGTGTGTGTGTGTATTCTGGCAATCTTTTACAAGGTATATTAGCAGTACAGAAAGAAAGTCCTTTGTTTATTACATAGTCCAGGAGACAAAACAGCTTCTTGGAAGTGCTCCCTTTTGCAAAAATATTTGAGAAATACTTTTGGCAAGCTGACTGAGCTAATAAGGGGTGGGGGGGCGTTAAGCCCAAACTTAGCATCTGCCCTCTTTAATTTGTCACTTTGTGACAGGTACAGCCTGATGCTGTGAATGTTTGCATCCCAACTTCTACAAAATTTTAGACAGTTAAAGTGTGATAGAAAGAGAGCAGCCTGGTTAATCCTGTCTGTCTCCTCTCTGACATTGAAGTTTTTCTCATTGTAAGCAATTTAAGTTTCTTTATGGGTAAGACCGTAAAGTTCCCAGTAGTAGTACATGTCTCAAAAGTAAAGTATTTCCTGTAGGGTATTTCATTTTCATGGATGTCATTAGAATTTCTGATAAAGAATTTTCTAGTCTTTATCCTTCGGTGAACATTTTCATTGTCCGTCGATGTTAAGTTTCAAAATAAAGATATAATACAATGTAAATAAGACTAAGATCGTTGGAATAAGATTGATGGTTGATGGTTGGAATTGCTATTGCTTCTGCTAAATTACTTAATATTTATTTGCATGCTCAAATTTATGTGTGGTTTTCCCCATGTATAAACAGTAGTGCAGGACAAACTGTTCAATCGAATATTTTGCAATGCAAGCAAATAGCTTCTTCTAGGCACCACTTTTCTCTGAGTTGTTAAAAACTCTTTCCTGTTTTTGTCATCATGTATGTTTGTAACTGGGTTATGGATAGATCATCATGGAGCAAATCTATGGGGCCCGTTAAGACTAGAGATTGACTTGATGCCACATAATCAATCAATGTCTATCACCAGAAGGCATTTCTCCTGGGATTTATGCTCTGGTGAAGCACATATGCTCAAAAGACTGAGAAAAGGCCTCCAGGTGTCTCCTCTGAATTGTTAGTAAACCTCTAAAAAACAGAGGACAAGGGGAAAGTATACAATTTAGTGTTTAGTGTTTCACGCATTTTGTCCTGGCTCTTCCCTTACTTCTTTAATGATTTTCTCGTCTGCTCCAGGACCATGAAATTGTTGCCTATAAATTGTGTTCCTTCAGTCTTTATGTTTACTTACTGCCATTTTAATCTTACCCATATTTGCTGAACCCTTAACATTTGATTCAGCAAAGGTTTTTCAATTGCTTCATGTGATTATTGTGATATGTGGGGTCCTTGGTGCCCTCTGAGCTTTCTTTCTTTCTTGCAGATGTTTCATTACCTAAACTAGGTAACATCATCAGTGCTAGTAGTGCCACTGATGATGTTACCTAGATTGGATAATGAAATATCTGCAAGAAAACAAGCAAACTCAGAAAATACCAAGGACCCCGCATATCAGCTCTGTGCTAGAAATATTTTCTTTTTCATTGTGATAATTTACCTACAGTCTTTCCCTTTTCTATTTTTACTGTGTTGACCCAGATTCCCAGTACTGTAGTCTAACTTGTTTTAACTTTTCCCCTTTTCTTTTGTGTTTCTGTACACTACAGATTCCTGTACTGGCTACTATTTGGAGCTAAGTGCCATAAAATTTAATTCTGATTTTTTTGGCAATAACAATAGCACTTAGATTTATATACCACTTCATGGGGCTTTACAGCCCTTTACAGAGTCAGCATATTGCCCCAAACAATCTGGGTCCTCATTTTACCCATCTCAGAAGGATGGAAGGCTGAGTCAGTCTTGAGCCTGGTGAGACCCGAACTGCCAAACTGATGGCCCGAACAGTAGCCTGCAGTACTGCACTCTCTGTGCCACCGCAGCTCTTCTACAATCTACAGGGTTGTACTCTCTTCTCTACATTATTAACAGGTACAGCCAATAAAGGCTATTTTTGGCACTTTTGGCTATTCCTGTTATTCTGACAGCAAATTCAAAAGTCCCAGAGCTTTGAAATTCACTCCCCCAATCATTAAATGGTGGATGAATTTCTAGTGTTTAAATCAAACTGCAAACATGCTGTAAGTCCTATCTGCTTAAAAAATTCCATCTGATGGAACCTGGAAGATGAGCCATTTCTGGCACAGGACCCATCTTTTGGAACATCATCAGCCCTGAGGTGAGGTTAACCCTAATTCATATAGCCTTCCAGAATGCTCTTAAAATGATCTCCCCGTGGAGATTCGGACCCTCACCACCCTTCAGGCTTTCCGCAAAGGCGTTAAGACCTGGCTGTTCCGGCAGGCCTGGGGCTGATGAGTTCCCAGCCCCACTCGAATTGTTGTGGCTGTTGAGGAGTTTTAATCTGTTTTTTGTAATTGTTTTGTCTTGTTTGTTTTTTGTATTACCCCCTTCCCTATGAGTTTGTTAGCTGCCCTGAGTCCCCCCTGGGAATAGGGCGGCATACAAGTTTAATAAACCAAACCAAACCAAACCAAAATATATTTTTTCTTCAGAGTGGGATATATCCTGACAGCAGGGAGCCCCTTTAACGGTTGCATCATAAATATCCGGATTGTGACCCTCTCACAAGTTAATTGTTTTGAAATTAGTTTCATAATACAGGTAATGCTCAACTTACAACTGTAATTGGACCTATAATTTCCATTGTTTGTCATGGTCATAAATCAAGACACCCATATGAGTAACCCAATTGATAGATAGATAGATAGATAGATAGATAGATAGATAGATAGATAGATAGATAGATAGATAGATGATAGATAGATAGATAGATGATAGATAGATAGATAGATAGATAGATAGATAGATAGATAGATATTATATGTATTGTGTCACAACCCCTTTATGCCCAAATATGGAAGGAAGCATTCCTTTCTCTATCGGCTCACCCCAGGAGACCATCCAGACAGAAAGCCATTACTTTTAATGTTGCCTTTGTTACATTTATGTTGCATTTGTGCTAATAAATAAAGGGAGACTAGTATAGAGCTATTTCAAGCTATTTAGCTCTCATCAGCTAGCCATACCCTTACTGGGATTTGAACCTGTGCTGTATTACATAATGGGGTTATATGATTCCTCAAGTAACCTGGGCATACCATGCAGGGCTTTAAAGCCTTGAATTTTACGCGGAAGCAGATTGGCAGTTTGGGCAGCAGTGATGTAATATGAGTTTCCCTAGGGACCACAATAACTCAATCTGCACCAGTTGAAGTTTCTAAATGCTCTTTCAAGGTAGCCTTATGTAGAGTTCATTGCAATAGCCCACACATGAGATGACCAAAGCTTGAATGATTGAGCTCAGGGACTTGTAATTCACGAAAGGCTGCAACTGGCACATAATATGAAGTTGTACAAAAGCTGCAACTGCCACCTGCTCTTTGAGCAGGTGTTGCGAGTCCAAGAGAACCCCCAAGTTACAGGCTGGGTTTGTCTAGGGTAGTACAACCCCATCTAAAACTAAGTTGGTTAAACTCTCTGGTCATACATTATATACATTATATATCTACTTCAAACCTTAGAAGTGATAGGCTGAACAGTTGGTTCTGAATTGCCTAACTTCTATTCTCATAAGCATTTCCTTAAAACGTTATTACAAGTAACAAATGATTATTTACAGTTATTTAGTATCTGTCAGAAATTGAGTTCTATTTTCAAACATGCTATAATCTCAAAAACATAAAATGCAGCACAATGCAGCTCTTTGTGTTTCTTAAATTACTTTAACCTTATCAACTTCAAAGACAATAAAAACTACGTTTATCTATTTTCATGTGAAAATTAGTAGATATTATATATTTCCATGGGAATTTCTTTGGTTTAATAGTTTCATTTCTAGACAATTGTCTGAAGTCAGTTTTCTTTTTACAATTGTCAAACAGCTGTCAAATTAAGCTATTTTACTCCAATGTTCATTTACATCTTGTGTCATTCTTAGACTGTCTGCTTCGTATCTTAATAGAACTAATTATTGAACTTCAAAATTCAGTCATCCTTCCCCACAGACAGTCACACCCTCTTTTTCTTTAAGTGGTTAGGAAATAGCTGTGTTTCTTCCAAACTTATTAAGGTTTAGTGGTTTTAGAATGGAATGCTGTCTCCCTAATATAAAACAAAAAAATGTAGCAGGCCGCAACTGTAATTTAATTTGGTAATATTTCACTCAAGAACTTTTAAAAAGTCTCTAAAATTCTAGTTTTAGGCTGCTGGAGGAAAGGGAGAAGAAATTAACATCTGGGAAATCCCCAACATCTCGGGTTTACACGATGCTTTTGTAATAGTTGCTTTTCACCTTTAATTATTTTGTATGCTTTAATAAAACATATGAAATAGATAAGTTGGAATTAAGTGGTATCTGACTAACAAGGTATTTATTTTTAAAAATATCAAAGGACTTATTTTTAATGAAGGAATACAGACATAAGTGGAATCCAGTTTTGTAGCATTTTTCTTGGTGTAAATTTTCATACGCAGGTGACATAATCTGGATCTTTTTTGAAGCAGCAACATGATCAAAGGAATACATTTCTATGTGCCATAGATATCTTGCTACAAAGTAAAGTAGCCTAAGGTTACTATCTACTTTATAAGCATTCCTTAAAGACAGGTTGGACTTTGGGGTTAAATGAGTATTTTAGAGTTTAGTGCATTTTCTGCGTTAGGATTCAGTACAAATTCTTTTGCAAATATTTGTGTTCAGTATTGAACTGAGTCTTAGAGAGTCCTTTTGAAAAAGTAACCTTCAATCACAGCCATCAAGAATAATTCTGTATGGAAATATAATTTGATTGTTTGTTGGTTTATTTCCTGCTTTATTTTATTTATAAATAAATTGGTAACCATACCCAGTATTCCTTCATCCTCCTATTTTCTCCATAACAACTCTCTGAGGTGGATTGGGCTGAGAAAAGGCTGAGGGGATTGTGGGGACTGGCCTAAAGTTACTTAGCCAGCTTTCATCTCTAAGGCACAGCTGTAATTACACATCATGATGAATAAAAGCTACTTCTTGAAAATACAGTGTGCTCTCTCTCTCTCTCTCTCTCTCTCTCTCTCTCCCTCTTTTGAAAGTTTATTGATGATCGTTTGTAAATATTTAAATATTCTGCATTTTCTCTGGTTAAGGAAAAGAATACAGTTGCTAAGTTATACTCTTTCTTAGACAGTGATTGGTCTTTTTCATATGTGGATTCAACTAAATTACAGTAAAATGCAAGGAAGGTGAAATTGTATGCAAACTAGGGGAGCAGATAAAACCAACTGAAAATTAATTGCAGCTGTGAAAGTTATTGATAATAGCATGCTTATTTCTTAGCAGTCTTTTGGTAAACCACATTATTCATTACCAGATGTGTCATGCTGTATCTTCAAGGTAAATCATCTGTTTAACTCTTAAGCCACATATTTTATCCATTAAAAATGGTTAAATTAAGGTGTTTTCCAACTGGTATACCAGTTTATGGTACTCAGAGAAATAAAAGTGTGCTGTCTTTTTATCTGGGCAAAACAGTAAATGTTGTATTGAATAACAGCTGCTAAAATATTAGCAATAGTTTACTTTTACGCTTTCCTGGACTGATTTAAGTTTCCATCTCTAACATACTAACACAAACATCTGCCTAACAGTGTGCATAATACTGTTTAGAGCATCAACCTTTCTTTTCTGTTACCAGGCAAAAAGCAAAAATTTATATTCTAAGTACAAAGAAATATACTGTGTTTTCCCAAAAATGCAACCTGTCCTAAAACTAAGGCCTTGTCACATTTTTCATGTGAGCAAAAATATAAGCCCCCCCCTGAAAATAAGCCCCCTGCACAACCCTCCCTCCAGCCAGGCAGAGCACTGCTCACCGACCTAGTGGTATCCCAAAGGCACCAAGCGCTCACATTGCTTGCTGCTTTCGGGCTACCGCTAGGTTGGGGAGTGGCAGTCTGCTTGGCCAGAGGGGGGAGTTGCTGGATTGCTACTCCCTTGCGAGTGGGCTCCCGAAGTGCCAGGCACAGCCTCAGGGGTGAAGCAGCCATGAGGTGACCCCGCTCACGAGCAGCCGCCTGGAAAAACCCCTCTCCAGCCGGGCAGAGTGCCATTCACTGATCTAGGGGGTATGCCTAAGGCTCGCATGCCTCCCAGCCTGACCATGCCCTGGCCCAGCTCTCCTTGCCGGGCCAGGGTGCCAGCACCGCTTTCCTTGGCTTCGCTGCGCTCTAAGCATAACTTCTTCTCTGGTTTCCAAACTCTGGAACTCGGCTTCGAATTCTTCCAGCAGAGGCCGCTCTAGGAGTGCGCTCTATGGTTGTGGGCCCTATGGCAGCCGGCCCACAACCATAGAGTGCACTCCTAGAACAGCCGTTGCTGGAAGAATTGGAAGCCGAGTTCCAGAGTTTGGAAACTAGAGAAGAAGTTATGCTTGAAATGCAGCGGTGGCAGTGGTGAAAGCAGCAGTGGTTCCTTGGCCCTGCAGGGAGAGCTGGGCCAGGGCATGGTGAGGCTGGGAGGCATGCGAGCTGGGGGCAAAGCAGGCACTCGCGCAACCACTCTCTCCAGCCGGGCAGAGCTTCATGCACTGACCTAGGGGGTATCCCGAATGTGCCAAGCCGCGGGAGCTGTGGAGTGGGCAGAGCACCACGTGGCTTGATGCCTCAGGGATACACCCTAGGTCAGTGAATGGCACTCTGCCCGGCTGGAGAGGGGGTTTGCCGGGCGGCTGCTTGTGAGCATGGTCACCTCATGGTTGCTTCACTCCTGAGGCTGTGGCTGGCTCTTCGGAAGCCCACTCGCTAGGGAGCAGCTGCCCGGCAACCACAAAACAATAAGCCCTCCCTTGATAATAAGGCCCAAGCCATATTTTATGGGTCAAAAGAAAATAAGACCCTGTATTATTTTCAGGGAAACATGGTATATAATGTGGATTGCTTATGTAAGTAATTTTTATGTATAATATTAAATAGTAAAGGTTATTCAGAAAATAACTGAGCTTTAAATGATTGGATATATTTTAATTTTTGATATTGCTAGAGTATAATCTGACAGACTTTTAAAGCTACCAATTTTATCACTATCAAGCAATATATTAATGTTAAGTATTAATGTTTAAGACAGGCAAAACCTGTCTTTAATATTAACACATAAGTACTCAGCCTTCCATCCTTCTGAGGTGGGGAAAATGAAGACACAGACTGTGGGGGCAATACACTGACTCTGTAAACCGCTTAGAGAGGGCTGCTATTGCTATTGCTATTAGAATTCATTATTACATTCTGACTGTTGACCTCCAGTGTATATAATTATACACACACACACACGCACACACACACAAAGTTTTAGGTTTTTATTCTTCACTGCAAAAGATATCAAAGAATTTTTTTGCTAAAATATGAGAAAAATGTGAGAATGAAAATCAATTCTACTTGCACATGAAACATTTTGTGAATATGAAATATGATTATTATAAGCAGAACTTCTAATTTTCCTCCTATAATTTTTAGTCAGTTTCAAAAGCTGAAACATGGCTTGCATTAAAGCTAGTTTTTGTACACTTTAGTATACATTTATTCACAAAGTTAGTGTTTGGATAATCTTTTGCTGCTGTTGTTTCGTTTTCATGGATTTGGCTAAATGTGCATGTTTTTGTTTTTTCCCTGCTACTTCCCTTGAGTGTTAGAAGAATGTCTTGTTTACTTAAAAATGAAATTAAAGGAAGGGAAATATTTGGCAATCATGAAAAAAATAGAAGTAGAGCAGTGTACTCTATAATTAGGGATAATGATCTATAAAGAGTAAATTGGAAAACTGTACTGGAAACTCTTTCTGCTAGTTCTATAGCATTTAGCAGATTGGGAAAGGCAGTCTCTTAGGTATCCTTGATTTTCCATTTTGATCTGTACTTTGTTTATGGTGGAGGAGGAAACAAAGGAGTATTTTGTTTATGCTCTTGAACCATTGGTACCTTCTAATATTGATGTTTTGTACACCAACAGAATTGGAACAGATAAAAACAACAAGAATAAATAAAAATTCATTTATTCTGAAACAGAACTAATACACGAAGTCCAGTATTACTTCTCAATACCAGAGTCACACTATACTGGATCTGAATTGTCATTTAGGAATAAGAGAATGAAACGTCAGGTAAACTAACTATATAATTAAAAACAACAAATGTTTTCCTTCTGAGTTATACAAATATATCTGGCTAGCAACTTTTATAGGTTTCTGTTGACCAAAAAAAGTTTCAAAATTGTAAAACTTTATCTTTTTTTAAATTTGGTACCTAGTAAACCTAATACATTCAAACATTTATTTGACACTATCCCCTTTTTACCTCTTAACACGTTCTCAACCAAGTATTTTCCTGAGCATGCACAATTACTATGCACATGCAGGAAAAAAAGGCTCCCACATAACATTGTTTCAACTGTATTATTACTATTATGGTATGGCATAAAGCAAGTCTTACTAAAATCCCATAATGACGTCTTTATAAAGAAAACATAGTGTAACAATAAAATGTCCAAATATAGACACAGTACAAGCATGTCAACATTAACCAATATACCTGTTCTGTTTACTCACTAGAAATGTAGCTATACCAAAGAGAGTTTGAATTATATCAAAAAACAAAACATAGCCCAGTGATGATGTCAATCAAAATTTCTTTTTGATGGAATTTTACAAATTGTCTGGATTCCTTAGCAATTATATATTATTTGCTGTCATTTTCCCAATCATTCAATTCCAGATCAGCAGTCCCCAACATTTGCGGCTTGGCAGTCTAGCTTGAGGGGAGAGGGGATCTGGGCTATGTGACTGTTGGACTGGCATGCAAGTGTGCAGCTCGACTTGTGCAAGCGGTGAGTCTATGCATGCGAGTGCCTGTTGGCCCACCACTCATGCAAATTGAATTGCCCACACATGTGTGCTCCAGTCAGCCCTGTATGCGGCCTAATTCTTAATAGTCCATGCCCCAGTAGCAGGCCATGGCCCAGGGGTTGCAAAACCCTGCTTTATATTAAGAAAACTTATAGATGCATTGTAATCAGTTTCTGTAATTTCTTAGGTTGAATATATATATATTAGTACTTTAGTATAGATTACGACTATAATACATATAGTTCAGATTTGCCAAATCAACATTATTCTTTTGCTGCTCCTGTGATTTCACCATTGGAATCTGATATAAAAGGGATATCTAGAATTTAAGAATCGTAAATAGAAGCATTTATTATGAATATTAGCAAAGACTGGCAGTTGTTCCATTAAAAATGTGGTCTTATTTTAGTCTATTTTCACTTACAATAGTATCATTTGGAGCAGAACTGAGTTACTTGCTGTTTCTCCTAAACATTCCTTTATTTGTTGCCATTTATCTATGTACTGAAGGACGCAGCGGCTAAGACGCTTAGTGGCTAAGACACTGAGCTTTTTGATCAGAAAGGACTGCAGTTTTTGCAGTTTGAAACCCTAGTGCTGCATAATGGAGTGAACTCCCATGACTTGTTTCAGCTTCTGCCAACCTAGCAGTTCGAAAGCATGTAAAAATTGCAAATAAAAAAATAGAGACCCCTTTGATGGGAAGGTAACAGCATTCCGTGCGCCTTCGACATTTAGTCATGCCAACCACATAACCATGGAGATGTCTTCAGACAGCACTGGCTCTTCGACTTTGTAACAGAGATGAGCCCTCTGGAGTTGGGAACAACTAGCACATATAGTTATCCATGTACTATTACAATCCTTATAGATTCTAGAGAGGATACAGGTAATAATAATAATAACAACTTACAATAACAGTAATAAATGATACAGTTAGCTTACTCGTTAAAACTAATACAGTAGACATAGATACCAATAGAGAGAAGAGCAACAAAGATGATTAGGGAACTGGACGCTAAAACATATGAAAAATGGTTGCAGGAACTGGGTATGTCTTGTTTAATAGAAAGAAGGACTAGGGCAGACATAACAGTGTTCCAATATCTCAGGTGCTGCCACAAAGAAGAGGGACTCAAACTATTCTCCAAAGCACTTGAGGGTAGAACAAGAAGCAATGAGTGGAAACTAATAAATAAGAGAAGCAGCTTAGAACTAAGAAGAGATTTCCTGACGGTTGGAACAATTAATCAGTGGAACAACTTGCCTCCAGAAGTTGTAAATGCTGGAAGTTTTAAAGAAGATGTTGGATAACCATTTGTCTGAAGTGGTGTAGGGTTTCTGCCTAAGCAGGGAGTTTGATTAGAAGACCTCCAAGGTCACTTCCCACTCTCTTATTCTATTCAATAGATCCACAGTTAGTCCCTGAAGGCTTTCTGGGACAGCCAGGTTTTTTACTAACCTCCAAAAGGTCATGATAGCCTTTTGTAAAGCAATCCTTGGTTTAGGAAGCAGACAGTTCTAAAAACAGAAGACTGCTACAGAGAATTTCCTTGGGCCCACTCCCATTGTACCTTCTGCTAAATGGGGACCATTAAGAGGTGATTTTTAGTTATCTTAATTAGGTGGGCAGAATCTCTCAGGAGAATCTCTCAGTCTCTACATAGTTTTAAAGTCAATAACCAGTACTTTAAATTATTATTATTATTGTTATTATTTATTTAATGGATTTATAGGCCGCCCAATCCCGGAGAACTCCGGGCGGCTTACAGAAGAAAAGAAAGTAATTAGTAAAAATATAAGAAAACAATTTAAAAAACATCACCATGCACCCAATCTAATCGGGGCTGGACCTCAGTAATGAGGTCAACAGCCCCAGGCCTGCCGGAATAGCCAGGTTTTAACGGCTTTTCGGAAGGCCATGAGAGTGGGTAAGGTCCGGATCTCTGGGGGTAGTTCATTCCATAGGGTCGGAGTGGCAACAGAGAAGGCCCTCCTCCGGGGAGCCGCCAGACGACACTGCCTGGCTGACGGCATCTGAAGGAGGCCTACCCTGTGCGATCTCACCGGCCGTTGGGAGGTATATGGCAGTAGGCGGTCTCGCAGGTATCCTGGTCCTAAGCCATGTAGGGCTTTAAAGGTAATAACTAGCACCTTGAATTGCAATCGGAGACCAATAGGAAGCCAGTGCAGCTCACGGAGGATAGGTGTAATGTGGGTGTATCTTGGTACACCCAATATCGCTCGTGCAGCTACTACTAATTGTAGTATCCGAACGCTTTTCAGGGGCAGCCCCATGTAGAGCGCATTACAGTAGTCTAGCCTTGAGGTGATGAGGGTGTGAGTGACCGTTTGAAGTGCCTCCCAGTCCAAATAGGGCCACTACTGATGCACCAGGCGAACCTGGGCAAAGGCCCCCCTGGTCACAGCCGACAGATGGTGTTCCAATGTCAGCTGTGGATCCAGGAGGACCCCCAAGTTGCGGGCCCTCTCTGAGGGGTGTAAATTCTCCCCCTCAGGATTAAGGATGGACTATCTGGACTGTCTTTCGGGGGCAACATCCACAGCCACACAGTCTTGTCAGGATTGAGTACAAGTTTGTTCACTCCCATCCAGATCCTGACAGCTTCCAGGCATCGGCACATCACATCCACCGCTACACTGAGCTGGCATGGGGCAGAGAGATACAATTGCGTATCGTCCGCATATTGATGGTATTTAACCCCATGCTGATGAATGATCTCACCCAGCAGCTTCATGTAGATGTTAAATAGGAGTGGGGACAGGACCAAACCCTGTGGCACACCATATTTAAGGGGCCTAGGGGTTGACCTTTGCCCCCCAACCAACACCGACTGCAACCTGTCGGAGAGGTAAGAGGAGAACCACCGTAAAACTGTGCCTCCCACTCCCACCTCCTCCAGCCGTCTCAGAAGGATACCATGGTCGATGGTATCGAAGGCCACTGAGAGGTCAAGGAGCATCAGGATAGAGAAATGTCCCCCATTCCTGGCCCACCAGAGATCATCGGTCAGTGCGACCAAAGCGGTTTCGGTGCTGTACCCAGGCCTGAAACAAGACTGAAAGTAATCTAGGTAATCTGCTTCATCTAAGGTCCGTCGGAGTTGAAGGGCCACCACCTTCTCGACAACCTTCCCCAGAAAAGGAAGATTGGAGATAGGACGGTCTCCAGTTGCACTTGAGAACATGCTCATAGCCAGTGCAGCTCCCAAAGTAGTGGTGTGATATGGTAGACAAGTGGGCTTTCTGCTACCTAAAGTTTTGAGGTTTAGAAAATAGCCCATGTTCTCCTAAGTTGATGGAGATAGCATCTAGGATAGCTTATCTCTGTCCAGTGACCAATAGGACTGAGTCTACAGCTGTGACATCACACCACCTCTGGTGACTCCTCCTAGCTTTAGACTCGCTCTGATCAGGACTGGATGCATTTCCCAGAGCTCTCTTCCAGTTTAGCTAACTTAGGTGATTTTTCAAAGAAATTTCAATTGGCTTTTGGTTCAGATTTCATCAACGTTTAAATTTTGAATCAGCAAGTTTCTAGGCACTGCGCGAGCCTTGCCTCGCAACAGGGAATGCAAACGCCACGAGTGCATTCCAGAGCATGCCGCTTGAGTGCCTTTTCATTGGACAAGCCTGTGGGTGAAAACCCAATGGCCTCTGTCCTATTCCAGCCAGCAATCGGAGAAGCTACAGCGCCGGCACAGGCTACAGCGCCGGCACATCATCTCCTTTCCCCGGCCTTCAAATTTAGGCATGAGAATGGGGTGGCCATTTTAAATCATTCAAAGCTCTGGCAGCCATTTTCTTTTGGCGCCAAACAGTGGTGACCATTTCCTGAGGCCCTTTGACTTGGGTGAGCTTTCCCAGCAGTCCTTAACATGGCGTCACCGGCCAGGGACAAACAGGAGCCTTCCAGCCCTCAGCAATCCTCTCCTGAAAGTCCGATTGCAGGGCGGTCTGGTTTGGCAATGACCAGGTAGCAGGTCGCTCCAGAGTCTCGTCCCAAAGGTCATCCAGCCAAAGCCTCTAAGGCGGCCCAGAAGGCAGAAAGCTACCGCCAACAGCTGCTGGACAAACAATTCGCCAAAGCCAGCAAATCAGCAGGGCCACATTCCACCAGTGTGCCTGCCACCCCACACCCTTTCTCACCAGGCCCCTTACCCTTGGGCAGTCCCAGACCCTACTGATCTGTCCACGGACAGTGAAGGTGAGTCTCAAGCATCAGCGGGGCAGGTCAGTTCAAGGGCTCTGCAGCCTTCGCCTGTCATACCGGCCACTGACTCATCTCCATAAGGGGTCTCTATCCTGGCCCTGGTACTTCTGCCAACTGTAGGCCTAGACATGGCCTCCATTATTTCAGAGGCTATTCGTCGGGGAATTGCTGCAGGCCTCCAACAACGGCCTTCACCTGCTTTGGAAAATACCCCATGTTTTCAAATTATATCAAGTGTATGAATGATTGTGCTTAATTGATCCTGTTTCAGGTAAGCTTACAAATGCCTGAAGATGAACTGCGGGTCTTCTAGATAAAGCTTACACCTGCTTATTGAACTATAACTTCAAGAGAATCTCCACGTTGGAGGTGAAAGATGGTACTGTCCTGGAATCAGTAGACCTCTGAATTTATATTAATTCTATTTTTCCTGGATTGGGTTCTATTGTGTTTTGCGTCATTGGAGTATTGCACCAGGGCTTCATTGCATTAACCACTGATCCTGGGCTGGTGATGTATAGATGGGTAGTGTTAGCGTTTCGATGACATCACACTCCAAATGCAATTAGTTATCAGAATTTTTTGCTTTTGCCATGTAATTTACGGAGGAGTTTCTCATTAGAATCTTCTAGCAATTCTGAATAAAATTATATTATTTAAAGATTAAATGTGCTAAGCAATGATACCTGCATCCTATTGCTTTTTGATTCCATATGTTTAATTCCAGTCCCATAGAAGCAAGTAACCTTTTAATAACTATCACATTGAAAAATAAATGAGAAAAGAAATCCATGATCTTAACTTTTGCACTATTAATTTAATAATTTGGCCTCAGAAAACTGTGTTAGGTGAAATAATTGGCTTTATTAATGAGTGAAATTAAACTTGTAACATGGAATTTTCTCATCATATGATATAATTGTGTAAATGTTCAAAATACATGAAACAAGAAGGGTGATAAAATACAATTTTATGTAGATAATAAAGTTAATTATACAAAATTGTAATAAAAATTTAAATTGAACAAACATTATTTTTATGAGTTATTACATAAATGGTTTTTTTCCCAAGGAAACTATGAAATAGAGGCATAAATCTGCTTTGTTCCAGAGCTAAGCATTTGAAATGTAGTCTGTATTAGTTTGGTATCTATAGGTTAGCATGCTCAGTTTGCAATAAAGCTTAGGTGTTATTAATGGTGCAGCAAGTGTATGTAATTTAGCTTGAAAACTTAGAAAACCTAGGAAAAAAAACTTAAATCTTTTAATATAAAATGGAGCTATGTAGCTAAGTATTTTCTTTGTTCTGCCTTTTAAATGTGGTAGTTACAATCATGATATGCATCATTATTTTATCTCTCTTTGCTCAGTTCTGTTTTAAGAATACAGTTTAACTGGTGTTATCAAGAAAGTAATTTCCTTCATCTCCCAGTTTTGTGTTATATGCCTTTGAAAAAATAGCTGCAGTAGTCTTTTACAAAAATAGCACAAATAGAATTACCTTATAGTACTTTTTCTCCCTAACAACCTCTGGATTGGATCAGTTAATAACTTTCTGTGAAGACATTCCAGTTTTACACAATATTTTGCTATGTACCGTTTTATACCATGGTTGCTTTCTTTTACTTAATTAATTGAGTATGAATTATGGTTTACTGGGAATGAATTAATATGTATAATGTGTTGATAATTGCCAGGAATCTGTGCAAAATACAATAGTACGTATATTTAAAGTCATACAAACCTACCCTATTATTTAATGTAGATTATATACACTTTAATACTTGCAAAAAGAACTGATATTTTCTGATCAGATTGGATTCAATCCAATGATAAACACGATCAATAGCGTTAAATATTTTGAATACTGTTGATTATATAAACCAGATTTTAAAACATGGACATTTTTTTACGTATGGAGAATGCCCCTGAACATTTGGAATGACCTTTTTTATTTACAATTCTGAAAAAATTGACTAATAAATTTTTTCTTACATAGTGATAGTCCCCAATTTACAGCTACTGGGTTTGTCAAAAACAGATCATGCCAGACAAATCTTGTTGTGTTGTTTCACAAAATGACAAAATTAATGAACCAGCAAAATGCTGTGGATATAATTTATTTGGACTTCAGTAAGACATGTGATAAAGTTGATCACAACCTACTGTTTGATGAAATTAAAAAAATGTGGGTCAGACAGCATCGCCACCAGATGGATTTGTAACTGGCTGACCAGTGCACTTGATGTGTAGTCCTTAATGAAACTACATTTATATGGAAGGAAGGAAGCAGTAGGTACCACAGGGTTCTGTCTTAGACCCAGTATTCTTCAATATCTTCATCAGTAATTTAGACGAGGGAATAGAAGAGGAACTCATCAAATTTGCAGATGACACCAAGCTAGTCAGTATTCCAGAAGATAGGCTCAAGATACAGAAGGATCTTGACAGAGTACTGAGCCCTACCTAACAAAATGGAGAACAGCCAAGTTTTACATTTAGGTAAGAAAAATCAAATACACAAGTATAGAATAGGTGGTACCTGGCTCAATAGTAGTAACTGTGAGAGGGATCTTGGAGTCCTAGTGGACAATCACTTGAATATAAGCCTGCAGTTAACTGCAGCTGTCAAAGAAGCCAACACAGCCATAGGCTGCATTAGCAGAGGGATAGAATCAGGATCACATGAAGTGTTAATACCACTTTATAATGCCTTGATAAGACCACACTTGAAATTTGTTTTTGGTCACCACAAAATAAAAAAGATGTTGAGACTCTAGAAAGAGTGCAGAGAAAAAGAACAAAAATGATTACGGAATCGGAGAATAAGAAAGGTTGCAGAAATTTGGCATGTCTACTTTAATAAAAAAGTAACTAGGGGTGATATGATAGCAATATCGATCTAAGAGACTGCTTTAAAGAAAAGGTGGGGGGGTCATCCTATTCTCCAAAACACCTGAAGGCAGGACAAGAAGCAATGGATGGAAACTAGTCAAGGAGAAAGCAAACCTAGAACCTTATAAGAAGAAATTTCCTGTCAGTTAATCAGTGGAATGACTTACCTCCAGAAGTTGTAGGTCCTGGAAATTTTTAAGAAGATGTTGGACAACCATTTGCCAGAAATGGTGTCGTTTCCTGCTTTAACAGGAGTTTGGACTATAAGATCTTCAAGGTCCCTTCCAACTCTGTTATTCTGTTAAATAAAAACTATGTTTGAAGTTAGTGTTTTGGCTTTGAAGAATGCTAGGTTTTTTTGTTTTTGTTTTCAATTAAATTACTAGTAATTAGTAAATTAGCTGGGATCATCAAGTTTTGTGGATACCTGTGTTTGCAGGGACAGTGATAGCTCTCCATATGATATAAGACATTAAAGAACTGGTTAAAAACAAATTTGAGAAATGAAAGAAGTGATTGAGTAGTATAACATTCCTTCTAAGACTGTTGTGGAAGACTTTCTTACTACTATCACTGTAAATTATTACTACAGTTTTTTGCTATCTAATCCTTTTTATAGATTTCAAATATTTGTATAGTTGTAATCAAATTGAAAAATGCAACTCTAGAATGGGAAATACACACTAAGCATTACAGTTGACCTAAAAGGAATAGATAAGGTATTTTTTGCTTTCTGATTCAAGACTTTCTAGTAGATAATGTTGGCCTTGGATTGCATATTGTTGAGTTAAAGGTTACAATAGAATAAATATTTAGCACTCTCCAGTTTTGGAGCTGTGTAAATTCCCTTTAGCTCACAAAGATTACAGCATGAAATAGCCTATGCTATTCACTATTCAACAGTCAGTCTGTACTAGTATAAACTCCTATTAGTTGGCAAAAGAGATAACTCTTGCTGTTTGTGGCTAACTGGGTGGTCTTCCAAACATTATAATCAGCATATACAATCTTTCTTATCAATGTGCACTTTGGCATTATAAATTTATCTTATCATGTGGTAACAGCAAGGGTTTACCCTTAGAGTTGTGTGAAACTGTCTGCAAATGGTTTCTTAAAAGTAACCATTCTGAATTACATTGAGATTTGGATTTTCTTTGCAGCTGTGAAGATATTCCCCTGGCAGCTAGCTGTGTAATGGTGTTCTAATTTTTATTTTTATTTTATTTCATTTATGGGGTGGGGGGGTGGGGTAGGCAACATACTTATTTCTCCTCTGCAGCAGATTCTTGTTGTTGGAACCAGCCATAACAGCTAAGTTGATTTTTTTTCAGATTAAAAGTCATTTGTATTGGATTAATTATAAATACATGCATGCTAGAAATAATCATGATGGACATTCAAAATTAGTTTGATGATAGGTAGGCTATGAAAGTATTATGAAAATTGAAATAACACATATGCATTATGTTATTGGTTTCTTAAATACAAGTTTCGAAATACTGCTGTGAAATGTGTAATCCTAACCCATTTTGCTTCTGCACAAAACTACATTGTTTGTAAAAGGAAGCCTGAAAATCAAGTTATTAAGTAGAGTGAAATATACATAGATAATTTTAAGCAAATTATTAAGGTAGCTCCTTTCTAAGATTTATTTATAAATATGTTCTGGAATGTTGAACATTAATCATGGGGAGAGTGTCTTTTTCCCCCTTTTCCCATTCTTCCCTTCTATTTGGGTCTTCAGTGAAAATAAAGAATAGCCCCCCAGACAGTACGAAAAGAGTATATTGACCTGTTTCTTTTATGGGTTTTTGGGGAATGTTCCACTTTTAGTATGCAAGCACTGAGAGGATTTCAGAATTAATGTTCTGGATATCAGAAGACATCTTACCCCCACTTTTAGTTTTTGAAATACATGTCAGTCCTTAAGTTGGGTAGACAGCAGCACTAATCATATTAAGCATAGTCTCTAAACTCATGGGGAATGCATAATTAATTCATTGTTTTAGTTGTGCCCATTTACTGGTCAAAGGCAAGTGGGCTACGCATAGCTTCCCATGTGGATAAAAAGAAGAAAGCCAATGTACTGTTCAGTATCACATTGCTGTTCCCTCTTCCCACTAAATCTTATTTGTTACACCTCTGCCATGAGCCAAAACCATCAAGCAATTTCCATTAAAGTGCTTGCCACAAAGAGGGCTAATTCAGTGTCAATTAGAAAAATGCTTCGAATGTGGAGAAGGGGTGCAATTAAAAAGAAGCATCTATTGATTTGTTACTAAGTCTCCATCTTACTCCTCTTCTCCCTTCACCATTTTGCAGTCTTATACCGTACTGTCTACTGTTTTTTCCCACATTTTCTGTTACTGTTCTAAAATGAAGCATATTAATCAATATTCCAAGTATGTCAACAAAACACATTTGTGTAAAAAGGGTATACTAGTAAATATTTATCTATTAATGAATTCAAAATTTGAAAGGTTGTAAAAAAAAAATCGTAACTGTGTTGAACTCTGAACTATTCACTTCATTAAAATTAAAATAAGGTAAATAAATAGTGAAATGCATTTTAAAGTAATTAGAAGCAAATAATGGTATGACTAATAAAATCTAATGACTAATAATTGAGTTAAAAATAAACAAAACCAATTGCACAGAAAGGTGTAGACTCTCCTCTCTGAATACACTTACAGTGTATAAAGGCTAGATGGCCCTGTGATTGGGATATTTTAATTTATATTTCTGTTCTTGGATTTGATATTTGGTGTAATCATCTTAAATTTAGTCTTGTAAGGATATATTGAGCTGAACCAGTACCTTTGTAATGCAGATGGATTTCTTCATGTATTGCTTTTTATTTTTGAAGTGAGGGCAACTTTATATTATAAGGCATAAGCACTTAAATGTCTAGTATTGCAGTAAAAGAAGAAGCTTTTGAATGCATGGGAATGTTAGATGCTGAAAAAAATCTTTTGATGTTGTATCTCCTGGGTAACTTTTATTTGTTTGTATTAGTTCCTTTAATAGATTGGTAGTTGATTAAACAAGAGAAGCGCTTTTTCATTGCAATGAAAAGATGCAAAAAGTGTGATTCCCCTTCCCCAATTTTTATTGGAACCATTGGTTTTAAACTTGTTCCAAATGATTGAAATTGAAAATTTAGAATATGTTTGTTCACAATTAGTTTGCTTTTCTCTCTCTCCCTCCCTCTCTCTCTCTCTCTCTCTCTCTCTCTCTCTCTCTCTCTCTCTCTCTCTCCATCTATCTATCCATCCATCCATCCATCCATTCATCCACTTATCTGAATATAGGTGCTCTTGGAAGTTTAACTATGCTTGAGGCTGTCTTTAGATTTTTCTTTTCTTTTCTTTTGGCTGGAAGCTTCAAGTCTTCTATGTTATTGTCAAACTATAGCTGTCATCATATATTTCTTCTGAGCCTTAAAATCCTCATAGTGGGAGATCTATATTGTCTGGTCAAGTACTGGAATAAGGAAGATACTTCAGGTTCCTTTGAAGTTGGGTAGTCTTGGATTTATTGGATTTGGGTTGTCCTCTAGATACTGTTCAGCGGGTAACGTTGAGAACAAAGCCAGATGAACACTAATAATGCCCACCAACTTTAAATGGCTTTAAAAATTGATTTAGCAAATACATGGAGATTTAATCTAAATCTAAAATCTAAAAGTCACAGTGAACTACCATATTACCATTGATATGAGAGACATGGGTGGTAGTGGTGGTCTTTCTATTGGCATTTTGTTGGCTAGTGTGGGAATACAAAGCTGAATTAAATGGATCTTGGATCTGAGACAGCATTTTTTTTTCTGGTATGATTATTTGTATCCAGTCAGTATCTATAGCATCCATTACCCAATAAAATGAAGTTATTGGGTAATATATGCAAAATCCAAGTTTAAAATGAAGTGAATGGTAATGTATGAAATACCATTTTCATGGTGCCAAGTTGTGCAAAGTTTCCAGCATAATTTGGCAACTACATAATTGAGAGACCATTATGCAGTATCTACTATATTGTTCATTTCTGCACATTATCCACAGTGTTAAAAGAATGTATCCAAATACTTCACGGTTGAGTACATTTACCATTAAATTTGCCATAATAACATGATCTATAGCAACAAAAGCATGCAAGACAATATTGTATGAAATACTCATTGACTTTAGTGTAACAGCTGCTTCCACACACTAGAGATACAGTATGCACCAAAGCTCTGTCTGATCAAGGAATTAATATTAACTTCACTTGAGGGACCAGCTTCGTAAGTAAATCCCTATGGTATATTGAACTGTAATTTCTTTTAACATAGATGGGAAAGCCAAATTCTCCTGGTAGTTTTGTGTGTGCCATGAGAGTGCTGTTGTGGTTGTACAGTAGATAAAACTGTTTTAAATGAAAGCAAAGTTCTGTTTTGCCAGTAATGCTATAATGTCTTATGCAGCTTTGGAAGGAATTTAAATGGCAATTGCTATTCTAATTTTCTATTGAGATGCCTTTGTTATAAATTTTAAAAATATACATTTCACAAAGATAGTGTGCTCTAGGAAATATTGATTAAGCATCAGGGGTGAAATTCAGGTTCTGACAGATTCTGGAGAACCGGTAGCAGCAAATACCACCTTTTGCTGGCCCCAGAGTGGGGTGGGAATGGAGATTTTGCAGTATCCTTCCCCTGGAGTGGGATGGGAATGGAGATTTTGCAGTATCCTTCCCCTGCCATGCCCACCAAACCACGTCTATAGAATCGGTAATAAAAAAATTGAATTTACCACTGTTAAGCATCCACATAATTAAATTAATTGTCCCATCTATAATTTCTGTCTATCTGAACACTCTTAAAACTACACAGATGATAGTAGATTTTAGGAAGATCCCTCCTATTCTACCACCTCTTGCAATATTAGGCAAGACAGTATCAACAGTAGAGACCTTCAGGTTTCTGGCTTTTATCTCCCAGGACTTGAAATGAACACTAACATTAGAGCCATCATTAAAAAGACACAATAAAGAATGTTCTTCCTTAGCTCAGAAAGTTCAAACTGTTGATTCAGTTCTGCAGAGTAATTCTTGAGTCTGTCATTTGTACTTCTGTAACTGTCTGGTTTGGTTCAACAACTAACCAGGTCAGACACAGACATCAGTCGGCAGTTATAACTGCAGAAAAAACAATTGTAATCAGTCTGCCTTCTATTGAGGACTTGTATACTGCATGAACCAGAAAATATCTACAGACTCCTCACATCCTAGACATAAACTGTAACAATTTCTCCCCTCAGGACACTGCTATAGGGCAATGCATGCCAAAACAACTAGACCCAAGGACAATTCCCCCCCACCAATGCCATCACTCTGCTAAACACATAATCTGCTAAACACATAATCTGCTAAACACATAATTCCTACAGCAATTTACCCTTAGGCATAAGGCAGTAGGTAGTAGGGCTGTATCGCTATTATCCTTCTCATCTTTCTTATTACATACTCCTATTGGTATCTTCTGATTATCACTTTGTTGGTTGTATCTTATGATTTATGATTTATCACTTTATTGCTGGTATGTTCACTGAGAGTTTATATACCAGAGTCAGATTATTTGTGTGTTCAATCACACTTGTTCTAATTCTATCTTAAGGTGCTGTTAACAAATCAAACATTTTTAATTTCCAAAAGGAGACACCATAATTTACAAAATTCAATTAGTGCAGTTTAATTAAATGTGAGTAAATATGGGGATGTACTAGGGGGAAGTAATAGGATGAGTTAGAAACAAAAGCCTGATACTACCTGTGTTCTTGGTTTTAACCTCTATTTAATTGTTATTAACCTTAATGCTATTAATGTGTTTATATTTTATGCAACTGTAAGCTGCCCAGAGTCTCTTTGGATAGTGAGATTGGTGGTGTATAAATTAGATGATGGATGGATGGGTGGATGGATGGATGGATGGATGATGGATGGATATGTTAGAATGGAATCTTCAAAAGTTGTAGCTTATATTATTTTCATGATATGTTCTCCCCTAAATTGTCAGGGTGCCAACCTGCTCCCGAGTTGCCATAAATAGTGTATTTTGTGCTACCTTTGCAAAGTAGAACTATTTAATTAGTCTATAGCAAAAAGCAAAACTCACACCTGTTTCCTTCAGAAATGTTGTCCAACATTTGTGACAGGATAAGCAAGAAATGGCAGTGTAAATATTGCTTGTTGTAATCAACCGGCCAAAACAGTCTACTTCATTTTAGTGTTTGGAATTGGAACTATATATGCAAGTAATATTCAAATAACTGCAGCTGTTTAAAATACATATTGCTGATTATATGTGGGCTTATTGTATGTGTAGATTATATTTCTTGCTATTTCTGTTTTTTAAAAACAAAGGAAATACATAATAGAGACATTTGTGTATATTATTTAATTCAATAGTAGTTCAGTTACTAGATCATAAAAAACGTCCAATGTGTTCTGGATTAATTGGAGTAATATATGTCCTATATATGAACTTTTCTGCTTCATCTGAAAATGGTTGGTTTTCTTCCATGAAAATATATCATTTGTTATAACTGTGTCCAGGTGAACGTAATACTATCTAAAATAGCAAATTTAAGCACATTCATAGATAGAACTTATACAATTATAAGAAAATATGCAACCGTCAAGTTTTTATTAATTGCAAATCCTACCTTTCTTCATCACTGGTCATTACCAAGTATTTGATAGGAGCTTAAATAAAATAAGTCTTGTAAAACCACACATTGCTGCCATTTTTGCCAGGTAGAGTTTAAAGACAATGGAGGGCACTTTTTAACACTTTTTCTAATAATTCATTTTTCATAAGCGCCAATATTTGTAAAACAAAAACTTTGCTTTCTTTTCATTTTATCCTTTCTTTTCCTCACTAATAATAGACAACACAATATTATTTTTCCAAGATGCAGAATTTTGATAATTTATTTTAATGTAATAGTGTATTCCTAATTCAAAGTAAATCTTCAGAGGATTACATTTTTGCAGTCTGATCATAAAAAATAGTTTTTTAAGTAATGATAAATATAACTTTTTTATCATCAATATTTTTCTGAATATTTACTTCTTTTTTCATCCAATATAATGCAATTTCAGGCACATGTTTAAACTACAAACTTGATAGATAGAGAAAAAAATAACTACTAGTACTTTTAGAACAATTTTCTTAAATAGGGGTGATTTGACACTTTTTATTGTCTGGTGGGGATCCGATCAGAGTAGTATTTTAAAAATAAGATATGATTTTTATAAAGTAATTCTTGCCCCTATTTTGTGTGGTGGCATTGTTTTCTATGATTTTAGCTAGTTGAAATTGCATCCTTAAGCAAGAATGAAAATGCTATGCAATGTAAAAATAAGCTCAAAGAGAGAGTTTATTCATTTGTTGAATTGCTGACCCTTAAATGAACATTTTACCGTTGTTGATTATCTGCTAGTATATATTTAAATCATAATCCTGAATATTTATTTTATATTGATTTTTGCTCATTTGCTATAGTTTACTTATAGTAAAATATTTGCATGCTTCTTAAATTAAAATAAAATATAATTATAATAAGCTAGGTGAAAATTATTTTGTCAAACTTTTGTGTTGAAGAATATATTTGTGTTTGTGAAAATTACCTTTTTTATTCCTAGCTTGTACATTTATCCACTGAGATATTTCTCTGAATTGTTATTGTGTGATCTGATATTTCCATGATAGTCATAATGACAAAAAAAATTGCTACCTTTGTTACTATTAGTGGGAAATAAGGAATGGATTGACTTCTGTCCTATTACATGAAACTAATATTTTGGAAAAAATCTGCAAGTTTCCAAATGTTATCGTCAAGTTCTTTCTTTTTCATGCTCCTTTGACTCAGTTAAAAAGCTATACTTCCTAATGATCTTTACATTACTTTATATGATTATAGTATAAATATAACTTTCTTATGTAACCTTATTTAAAACAAATATAATTCTAAGCACAGAATTTGCTTTCATGTTTAACATTCTTCTGTTTTGTGTAGTAATAAAATTCCACTTTATTTTTAGTTGTTTAAATTAAACAATTGTGAACATGTTTTACTATTAACAATATTTAATCTTTTATCATTATTAAATCTTTGGAAAAGTAGATTTATTTTATACAGAAGTACTGAGAAGAAAAATAATAATCCTAATATTTTTAAAATATAAAGGCTCTGAACATACATCAATAGCAGTAATGGAAGGCTAAGGCTGTAATCCAGTACATGTTAACTTTAAAAACTTTCCATTGAAATAATAAATTTTCTTTAGGCAGACATATTTAAGATTGTATAGTAGGCTGAATGACATTTACCACATCTTAATGGAACGTTGTATATATTTCTGCATCCTTCAGATTCCATAGAAGTCCTACATTATATAGCCATGAAGTTAAACATGAATAGTGGTAAAGTTCTTTTTAAATTGCTCAGGGTCTCAATAACTTTTTTCAAATTTTTTTGAATTGATTTGTAAAAAGTAAGTTCTTAAGTATAATTGCAATATATTTTGAAACTTCTAAAATATTAGCTTCTTTGGAATAGAAATTGTTATGATAGATATGAGCCTGGTAATCATAAAGATATGATAAGCAAAAGTACAACCTTGTACTTTTGCTTATTACTCTGTAGAACTTAATTTCAAGTTTACAGGTTGGTGTATGAAAAGTTCTAGTATATTTTTTTATGAAGTAGAAGTTAATATATGTTTATCTTCAAGAAAGTAGTCCTGCCCTACAAAATTCTAAATAACATGTATTCTACTTAGCAATCTCTGTAAAATTTCTCATAGCCAATGATTGCACTCGTATGCAAAAGATTTAAAGAAACTTCGTCAAATGTAATAATATTATTTAAAGACTTACCATATTTTTTTTGTTGAAATAAACACTAACTTGACATCTTTTCATCTTGAAAATTAACCCTGTGTAAATCAATTTAATCTTAATATTCAAGGATTTTCTTTTCATTACTTTTTCAGTTATATTCACTTTAAAACCCTTCCAGAAGTGAGCAGAAAAACTGATGGGTCAAATCTGATTCATCACACTAACTCAATATGTAATTTACTGTGATATGTATTAACTCAATATTTAATTTATTTGTCACCCATCTTGCTACAAGGCAACTCTAAGAAGACTACTGTTCATAAGAACTATGAGGATAATTTGTAAAATAATTGATGGAAATTTTGAGGGAGGAAGGAGCCTGAAAGTGCTTTCTGATTATTAAGTTTTCAACTGAGTACTTTGTTTTGGTGAAGTGTAGTATTTGGATACAAGCCTCTTACTGTTTCTATAACCATTGTTTTATTCTTTGTAATGAGATCATGTGGAGTAAAAAGCCATGTTTCCCACATTTTCAAACAGAAAAAAGTAAATATATTTAAGTTTTTTAAAAATATCAGATCTCTTTGTAGTGTATATTGTATTAAAAGCAGTTTTGAAAATTTTGATTACATTGTAGCCAGTAGTTTTCCTACTTACCATACATTTTCTAATTTTAATTTAGAATTAAGCATATTTTGTTACACAAAAACTTTATGACAGATAAAAATTAGGACAAATAGAGGGGCTCCTGCCATCCCTAATTTTATTAAGATCATTACAAATATAGCAAACCATAGTTTGAAAACAAATTTTACCAATAAAATATGGATATTGATGATAGCATTCTCTGACTAAAAAAAAAAAATACTACTAATAAAAATAAATCTAATTCCCACTACATTATCTTATGCCTTAGGATGTCAAATCATGTAGTAGGGCTTTATTACTATTATCCTTCTCATTTTTCCATTATGATATGTATTCCTTTAGAATCTTATCTACAACTTTGTTGTTTGTATAATTTGTGTTGATTGCTTTATTTAGTATCATAAGACTATCAATAAGTGTTATATCTTATGATTTATGATTATATTTTAAGATCATGATTTATCACCTTGTTTGCATATACATTAAGGAACTTATGTTTCAGAGACAAATTCCTTGTGTGTCCAGTCATACTTGGCCAATAAAGAATTCTATTCTATTCTATTCTAAAAATAAGATGCACCTTGAAACTAGAATTATCTAGCCACTTGCATGTTTATTTCAACCTGGAACTACAAATATTCTCCATTATTGGTACTATAGATTTTGTAATTTATGAAACTCTAAGTTAATACAATAGGTTACTTATTATAGCTTCATCAGTTCACCTATTTCCTCAAATATTTGATAATTTTTGTTTTCATCTGCATTATATTGCACCCTCCAATTCATTGCAGTTTGATCATCTCTAAGGAAAAGAGCTGTGTTGCAGAATAATTTGTAATAAATATACTGTATATTGCCTAATTATCTTGAAATATTTTAATATAGCACAGGAAACATATTCGGAAAACCAATAAAGTTGGGAAAGTTTCTGGAAACATCAAAAAATATTTGACTACAAGCAACTGTAAAATTGCATGTCCTAGTGAGCTTTGATGGGACCTTTGGAATTCCTTTCTTTCCAAAGAATACAGGTTAAAAAGCAAGGTCAGATTCTGAAAAGAAATATGATGATAGAAGTCTTTGCTACTGAAAGGTAGGACTATGGCCCAGTAACATTTAAAAAGCCCTCTCTGTGATTTGTTATGCAGTTCTGTCACTGGGTGTAGATATTGTTCCAGCAATTAACAAGCCTCCATTGAAGCATTTTGTACCAGGGATTCCAAAGGTTTAGCTTCAAGCAATTCCCAATGACCCTGATGATTCTCTTTTCATGGTAAGCTACTACTCTCAAGTAGTCCTTTTGAGGGTTCAAGTGAGTACTTCTGTGTCAAGTGGCTGCTTGAACTTCTGCTATTTCTAAGCATTGTGTGATGTCTCCTATAGCATCTCCTCTGTGAGTTTTGAAACTCACAGTCTGAATTATGGCTCAGGATCTTCTGGCTTACTAAAGGAGGGTTGGGGCCTGGCCTGGAAATATATAATTTTGCTTTCGAAGAACTGCTATTTAAGTGGAGGAAAGTACACCACTTAGTTCTTTATCTTCTTATAATGACTTCACTTTTATTTCGTTATGCAAAGTGATTGTTTGAAATATTAGATCAAGTATTATTTTGGTGATTCCTATGTCAAATATACTGGTATACCTGTATGCTGAATGGCTTTTAAAATTACATAGCCAATGATATATAGCCTGGTGACATAATGAAACACATTTAGAATGTTAGAGCCATTGTGTAAGGCACAATATTTGTGTATGCATTCTCTCCTTCCTGCAGATGACATCAGTATTTTTTCAGCCTTTCAGCAGTCTTTCCATAACTCCGTGGATCTCCATCGTCCATGTGAATTAACAAGCTTATGTTGTGTTGTCTTCATTTGATGTGAATACAAAGTGACAAGCAGGAAAGTAGTGGTGATCTCAGCAGTTGGCAGGAGCAAAGTCAAATGGTAGAGACCACAGGTACAGCTGCTGAAAGCTGTCAGAATGTTGTCTGGTTTCCTACTTAAATGATCTTCAGTGATGGTCTCCCTTCATAGCTGGAGACCTTTCAGAATCCCAACATGTGCTCTCCTTAAATTTCTGAGCAGAATCACGTGGTGTTTTCCCTGGAAGCATGGCCAAGATTTGATTTTCTTTCTACTTTGTATGAAAACATCTGTGCTTTCATTCCTTCAACACTCTGAACTTTGCTCACTCCATGTCCCTAATATTTATCCATTTTCCCCCTTGGGCATGGCTTTCCTTTTTTATTAATTAGATGACATCAACAACAGAAAAGCAAAACCATACAAACACAAACATAGACCTCTACAATAAACTTTACACTAGAGAGAGATTGAAGTGAAAATAATATTACAAAAGAACACACATTTTAAAAAGCAAATCAGACAAACAAAAAATACAGGAAAAAGCATGCCAGTAGCTTCTAGATACTTCTTTTTTTCCCTCCCCTTCTTTTTTTCTAACTGATAATTGCTACTTAAATGGTTTTATAAGCTTTGGACATCTGTGATTGTAGCTCATTTCAATTTGGATTATTTAAACTATTTCTGTTTTTCTTTTTAAAAAATCATATTGCATAATATTCATTTGTTCGTTCATCACATTTATATGGCCACCTATGTCACAAAATATGACTGGGAGGCATACAATAAGAACAGTGATATAAAACATCAATATAAAAACAATCAATGGATCCAAACAATTAAAAATTGTTCTTAAAAGGCAAAAAAGAAATATTAACAGTAATGGAGCCATCTGAGGAATTCATCAGTCCCTTGGGGCCCTCAGGCCCAGTTGCATAACCAGGTTTTGAGGGACTTCTGAAAAATCAACAGAGATGGAGCCAACTTTACTTCAGGGAAGATGTTTCCTAAGATGAGTGCCATAGGAGAAAAGGCCTTTGTCCTACATCTCACCAAATGCAGCTCTGTGGCAGACAGGACTGTAGTATACCTCTTCTGCTGGATCTGATCTGATGGGCAGATGTAGTCAGGGAGATTGATTCTTGCTAGATATATCAGATATATCTTAATAAATTGTGTAATTGTTCATTTATTTTCTCTGGGATAATACCTAATAAACTTTGTGGTTTTAATTGAACTTTATTTTCAGAACTTTCTAGATGTGTTGGTGTATTTCTTTCCAGTTCCTTTATGTCTTTTTGCATAACCACCATGTACACTAAAATGTTCCTTCTTTGTTGGGACATTTTCAACATTTATTGTTGTATGCTTTCTTCATCTTGGTATGATTTGTTCATCTTGGTAATCTAATTGTTTCCTTGGTAGGTTTCAAAAGAGAGAGTGTGTGTGTGTGTGTGTGTGTGAGTGAGTGTGTGTGTGTGTGTGTGAGTGTGTGTGTGTGTGTGTGTGTGTGAGAGAGAGAGAGAGAGAGAGAGAGAGAGAGAGAGAGAGAGAGAGAGAGAGAGAGAGAGAGAGAGAGAGAATGAATTTCCTTTAAATGCATTTCTTATCTATCATGTTTAAAATATTAAACTGTTTTAACTCTTGTTCAGTGACAAATTCTGATTTGGTAGCAATCAACAGAAAATTATTTCCATAAAGAACCACAGTATATCAGTTTATGAGTTATTTAAATGAGTATTGTTTCATGAATACTCAGTGATCTTTACAATAAGCATTCCACTGAAAACAGTGGAAACAATTCATCATAACGTTGTTCTTATTTGTATCAGTACTAAGAACAGAATTAATGAATCAATCTTTGTCCTCGCTGCACTACAATTCATAAAGATTTGGATTCATTGTGGTTATTTCTTATTCTGGAGGTTCACCTAAATTCGTCTTTTATCGATCAACACAGTTTCCCATCATTGAATTATCTATAACTTTACAGCCTATCAATATTTAGGGACTCTCTCTTCTGAATCCTATGTACTTTAAAATTTTAGCTGTCAATGTGCATATAGCACCTTTTACTACTCTATTGTTGCTTTCTTTCAAATATTCATTAATAACATTACTCCTTTTACTGCTTTTATTATTCTAGTGTTAGTCTACAATACACTTTTTCATCTAGATCTTGCTATGTTTCAACAGCAAGAAGTTCTGATCTGTCATATCATCTGTCATATCTAACCAATGTTTGATTTTTGTTTTTACACTTGATAAGACCATATACAAATCTTCTCTTTAAATTAACTTTAGGATATTAATAAGTATTGCTGATGATAGCTGAATTGAATTAGTAATTCCTCCACAGGAAAGTATTCTTTTTCCTATATTTCTTGCTGTGTCTCATAAGATGTATAAATAAATGGAAGTATTACTTGAATCTGGTGAAGTAGAAATGTATACATTTTCCTGCTAGAAACTGGATTAATTAAAGGGTTTTTTTTCTCTTGCTACCATTTCTTATTTACATACTTCATTTACCAGGTGAAATTTCTATAGCATAAAAATAGCTAAGCTATTTTCTGAGTAGAAATCCATCTCTCAATTTCCCTGCAAATCTTTAATTTGGACTACATTTGTAGGATGCACATAGGTAATTTAGTTAAGGGAAGATGAAATGTAGCCTAGGCTGCAAAAATTATACTTTATGTAATATCCCCATATTTGGGGGGGGGGGCATGCAGAAAATGAAATAGAGGCAAATATCAAGTATTTATAAAGTTTTTACTTATAACCAGATCCTCCAGTTTACAAAAATCCCCTTAAAGCACATGCCAGTTGCCTCTTTTGCCTTCTGTAGAGATAAGCAAGCATTTCTAATATGGTGTTAGCTTCCCTCTGCCAGAGAAATGGTAATATATTTGTTGATGACAAAACCAACAGGTGCCAAGGCTGTTGGGTACTGAAGCTATTTGGCTTTTTGCCTACAGTAACACAGTGGATATATTGAATGTCTGTAGCTTTTGAGTGTTTTTGTGTTCTTTTGAGCAATGGGATAACCCAGTTGAAATACATACTTAAACTCCAGAGGGATTAAATATGTTTCCTTTCTTTTACAGTTCAGAATTTTACAGTTTCTTTGTTTGGGGATTCTCAGATTGCTTAATGATTTGTTCCCTCCTTTTTTGCCCAGATGTGTATAATGGCTGTATTTGAACCTTACTTAGGTTTGCTAATTTTATTACTCAACATATGATATAGTGCTTAATTTTTTTCCGCCCATTGTATCAGTCTTTTGCTTTAGGGGCCCAGTAAAACATGATGGGTGTCTTACTTTAATTGGATTTCATGAATTTAACCTTTAATCTTTTTTTGTCAAGTTTCAAGGTAGCAGGACTTAAGTTTCATTTTAACTGTATTTGAAAAAAATATTCTCAAGTAGCTATTTAGATATGGATATCACAATTTTAATGTGGTTTTCAGATGTCATAACCTTAGAATTAAGTGCAACAGTTTTTCTGTTCAAATACAGTAGTTTATGAGTTTATTATAGTTGACTATGACATACAACCATTGCCAAAATGTAGATAGCATTTTTCAAAAATATGCTTTAAAGATTTTTTTTGCTGCATTCTAGTTGAGATTGATTTGCCATATCATCTGCATTGTCCCCTAGCTCAATACTCTTTACAAAGAGTGACATTTTTTTTGTCCAGTAACTAATGTCTACTTTGAAGGGAAGGTGATTGAGAAGATGGTTGCACAGTAATTTCAGAACACTTTCAAGGAAGTGGATTATCTGAATCTCACTCTGAGTATGGGACAGAAACATAATTGGCTAATATCTGGCGAGGGCAAAACAAACGTTACACATCTTATGCATCCATCCTTGCCCTACTTAACTTCTTCACAGAGCTTTCAATACTATCAACTATGGCTTAGCTCTGAGGATTGGGGATGGATAACACAGTGTTGTTCTGGTCCACCTCTTTCCTCCAGGGCCAATATCACTTGGCAGTGATTGCGGAGGATAAATCCCATCCTTTGGTCCCTGCTCTAGGAGATGTCACAGGGTTCAGTATTTTCCCTCCTTTTGTTTAAGGATGCTAGGTAAGCTAATTTGTTGTCATAGGGTAGAATATCATCAGTATGTTGATGACACCCAATTACCCAATTGTACATTTCTGTCCCTGATGAATTAAGCAGTGCTATGAATGTTGTATCCCGATGCCTGGAAGCTATGAGAGTCTGGATAGGGAACAAAGATTTCATCTCAACCCTGGGGAGACTGAGTGACTTTGGGTTTTGAGGCCTTCAGTTTCTATGAATATGTCATTTGATGTTAGATGAGGGGTACTGTCCGAGAGAAACCCAGTGTGCAGTTTGGAGGTCTTCCTGGACTCATGACTCCTGCTTAAAAAGCAAGTGGCAATGATGGCTAGAAGGGCCTTTGCATCCTGTCCTCAGAGTGAAGTCTACTCCCACCCTCCTAACCTTCCATAAGGGCCTGAAGACCTAGGTATGCCAGCTGGCTTGGGGGCCAATGGAGAGTATCATGATGGAGATGGTTGATGGACTAATAGCAGATACCATCTCACCCCTGCTCCATCCTTCTCCATCTTTTAGTTATAATTTGTATTTTAATTTTTAATTAATGTTATTAGAAATATTTACTTTTATTGTTTTATTGGTCTTAATGTTGCAAGCCACCTGGAATCACCTTCTGGCAAAAATGGGCAGCAAACAAATTTAATAAATAAATCAAATAAATAAACAACCCCTATAGCCCCAAGTGAAATAAGAAAGAAAAATGTTCCTAGCATGTCTTGATGAAAAAAATATTTCCCCATTCCTTTGCCTTCTGAGAGAAATCAATTGCCTCTGAGTGTGCAAATCAAGAAACTATAATTTAAACCCATCCTTCCAAACCTAGATTAGAAATTATGTTTTGATGCAAGTTCAAATTCCTAACTATGTTGAATAGAATGAACTGAGTGCTCAAGGGATAGTCGCTGTTTCACTCAAAATTCTGGATGAACATTATAGGTTCAGAATTGTTAGAATACAGCCTGCTACACTCTTTTTTTTATTTCAGTAACCTAGCATTCAACAAAACACAGACTGTTTTTCCCATAAGAATAACTATGCCCTACATTGAACTTTTTGTGGTCATTTTGTTGTTCTTTACCATAGCTATTACTTTTATGTTGCATGATAAAAAAATAAATTATAATTTAAAATTTGTTTCCCCAAATTTCACTGTTTGAAAATAAACACTTAATTTGTCTACATTACAGAGGTATTTTGTCTTAAATAATTCAGTAGAAAGGTCTGAAGAACATTGAATTCTAATAGCATTTCTGAAGTGTGTATGTATGTACCTATCTGTCTTCTCAGGTTGAACAATCGCGTAATTTTGCTTTCTTAGTAGCATATCTTTTGCATTTCCTCTATGAAATTGGAATAATTAACCCCCTGCAAGGATACTCAAAACTAATTTTAGCAGTGCTTTATGTTGCTTTGAAGATGTGAAAAATTGTTAATGTATGCCAGTATAAGTATAAGTATAATCTTTATTGTCATTGTACTTAAATACAACAAAATTGGTTTTAACCTCACTGGTGCAAAATTATAACAGAAATGAAAAAAGAAAGAAAAAGAAAAGAAAACTAGCGTGTGCATGGAGTGATTGTGGTTCTTTTAAAGGTCTCACAGCCCAAGGATAGAAACTATCTTTAAACCTGTTTGTTTGGCTGGCTATACTTTGATGTCTTCTGCCTGATGTAGAAGTACAAAGAGACACTGGTCAGGGTGTGAATCATTTCGGAGTATCTTCCTTACTCTGCTACAGCAGCGAGATCTGGTGATGTCATCCAGTGGTGTCAGAGGGCAACCAATGTTTTCTTGGGCCGAATTGATCACTCTCTGTAGTGCCTTCCTGTCCGCAGCTGTTAAACCAGCATACCATACTGTAATACAATATGTGAGGACACTTTCTATGGTGGACCGATAGAAAGTGGTCATCAGCCGTTGTTCCACCTGATTTTTTCGCAGGACTCTTAAGGAAATGAAATCTCTGTTGGGCCTTTCCAATCACCAGAGACGTGTTATTTTTCCAGGTGAGATCTTGACTAATAAGTACTCCCAAGAATTTAAAAGAGAAAACCCTCTCCACACAGCCCCCACTCGATATACAATGGGGCAGGTTCCTCTATGTGCTTCCGGAAATCTAGCACCATCTCCTTTGTCTTACTAGTATTTAGATGTAAGTTGTTTCTTAAGCACCATACGGATACCTTCTGGACTTCTTCCCTGTATGCTGATTCATCCCCTCCAGTTATGAGACCCAGCACTGTTGTGTCATCTGCAAACTTTATTATGATGTTGGATGGATCAGAGGATATGCAGTCATATGGATACAGCGAGTACAGGTATGGGCTGAGCACACAGCCCTGAGGGGAGCCTGTGCTGAGCTGCAGTGTGGAAGATGTCAAGGACCCAACCCTTACTGTTTGTGGACAATCCATCAGGAAGTCTTTGATCCATTCACAAGTGAGGGGAGGGAAATTCAGGTCAGTCAACTTTTCAATGAGAATTCTTGGTAAGATGGTGTTAAAGACTGAGCTATAGTCTATAAAAAGCATTCTGACATAATTCCTAGATTTCTCAAGGTGGCTTAGTACAATATGTAGAGCATTGGTGATGGCATCCCCAGGCGACCTGTTGCTTCTATAAGCAAACTGGCGTTGATCAAAATTTGGTGGAAGACAGGACCTGAGGTATTGTAGGATCAGTCTCTCAAAGCACTTCAGCTGTCAGTGCAATGGGTCTATAGTCATTCAAGCTTTTTATGGCTGCTTTCTTCAGAACTGGGATAATTGTGGCTGCTTTCAAACATGCTGAGACTATAGCCTGTTGCAGGGAGAGGTTAAAAATCCTTGTCAGGACCCCTGTTAGTTGGTCAGCACAGGTTTTTACCACTTTCCCCAATATCCCATCTGGACCTGCAGCTTTGTTGGGATTTATAACCTTCAGCTCAGCTCTCACTTGATGTTCATCCAGGGTGAGTGGCTGGAAGTCAGAGGGCCTTTGGGCTAGAGCCACAGATACTGATCTTTTGACCTCAAAGTGGGTGAAGAAGCTATTTAGCTCCTCTACTAGCAGGGCATTAGCATTAGCTATTTTTTTTGTATTGCCCTTATAGTTGGTTAGGTGTTGTAGCCCCTGCCACACCTGTCTTGAGTTATTATCTTCCAGATACTTCTCTACCTTTTGTTTGTATTTCTGTTTAGCCGCCTTAATGCCTCTTCTCAAGTTTGCCCTGGTTTCATTGTATTTGTCTTCGTTTCCTGCCTTGAAGGTGAAGTTTCGGGCTCTCAGAAGTGATTGTACCTCTGCTGACATCCAGGGTTTACGATTACTGTAAACTCTGATGCGCTTATTCACTGTTACATTGTCTGTGCATGTTTTAATGTATGAGAGTATCGTGTCAGTGAATTCTTGCAGCTCCAAATGTTCAAATATACTCCACTCGGTAGTCTCAAAGCAGTCCTGCAACTGGCAGAGTGCTCCCTCCGGCCAGATTTTGACAGTTTTCAAGACTGGTCGTATCCTTTTCCTAAGGGGGATATATTTTGGGCACAGTAGCAGAGAGATGTGGTCAGACGTACCCGGATGGGAGAGGGGGATTGCTCTATATGCCTGTCTTAAGTTTGAGTACATATGGTCTAGAGTATTCTTACCTCTGGTGGTACACTGCACATACTGCACAAACTTAGGGAGAACAGACTTTAGATTGGCTTGATTAAAATCCCCAGCCACGATAAAACCACCCTCAGGGTAAGTTTGCTGCTGCCTCTCGATGGCGAAATGTAACTTAGAGAGCGCTGCGCTAATATTTGCATCAGGTGGAATATAGACAGCAGTGATAACTATAACAGAAATCTCTCTAGGTAAATAAAGTCTTTATTTAAATAATAAATAGTTTAACTCCAGCATAGTGTGAAACATTTAGCAGCCTCTGTGAATTGTAGCTTTTGAATGCTAGAAAAATTAACTCTGCAAAATATTTAAGTTATTTAACTTACTGATATCTTTCAGCTCAAAGCTTTCCACAGGCACCTTACAACTGGATTCATTAGTTATTGCAAGAATATGCTTTCAATGATTGATAGCTCAATCTACCTTCAGTGTTTCCAGTCCAAACTCTAATGATTATTAGCCATATCTGTAGATTTTTTGCTCATGCTGTTCACTTCAAGCTACTTTCCATTTCTTCTTTAGACAAAGATGCCCCTGCTTATGAGTGTTGATTTTTGTGATATGTGTCTTTTTTACACAATATCTGACATTAAATAACTTTATTCAAATAGCATTTTATATTTTATGAACCTCATCAAGCTTATATAAAAGTACAACATGTAGGTATTAGAAATGTTATGTATGTTTCAGTGCTTAAATTAGATAAGATTTTAAACCTTATAAAAATATTTCTATGCCTTGAGCAATAGCATATATTTTTCTTCGTCTAATTTTTCAGTATAAATTCAATTTATTTAAGCTGTTTAGAATTAACCCACCTAGTTTCTCTGCTTAACAATGTGTTTATTGTTAAAAAAAATAGGAAAAGAAAAACTATGTAAGCCCTCAGATTACTGTAATTCAGCCAGTAAAAAATTTGAAACATAATGTAAGTGAAAAGCAACACTGGTCATTATTAACATTTAGAGTAGCTCAGAGCAAACAGAGAGGATAAAATGGCCCAATACATCCAAGACAGCAATCTCTATTTCTTAAAAACAGTAATCAAAAGAAACTCCAATCTCACTTTAAAATACTCAGAAAAATTAATATCACAAGGAGAGTCTCAAATCGTATTTTTAGCATATGAAAATTTAGGTGCTGAGCAGATCCACAGTTTAATGGATAATGTTGTTTGACAACTATTCTACATTACTCAGATGGTTTTGAAAAAAAATATTGCTTTAAAATTGATGATTCACAATTCCTAGTATCATACAAATGTACACTCAAGTCCACCATATTAGTTCTTCTACTATAATGCAAAATGTAGAAAACCAGGGAAAACGGTGGACAAATAAAGCAGGAAATGAGGGGAAAGAATAGGAAATATAGCAAAAACTAACACTGTTTACTATACATTTTCTGTTCTTGCAAAGCAATTTTGCTTCTACCTCATCCTCACATAGAATGCATATATCATATTTTCCTATTTACACTTCTAACCTCTCTTTGAACATCTTGTCAGCATCATTTCTCCATCATTCCTTTCCCCTCAACTTTTCCACATTTTCTACATTGGTTTTACAAAGCTGATATTATTATTTTTCTCTAAATGGCCAGACTGCTTCTTTTTCTCTTTCATTCACTCATTTCTTACTCATTCTTTGTTTTAGTCCACTTTTATTCAGCATTCTTTTTTGGGAGGATGGGGGTGTACACACACACACACACACACACACACACACACACACACACACATTTCTTTAGTGTTACATTTCCAGTGCATCTAACTCTCAGGTCCAAATAACAAAGTGCCAAAAGAATTCTCTTAGACATAGCCATTTTTGCTTCATTTGACAAACATTCATTCCGTACCAGAGGCCAGAGATAAACTGTCTTCTCCTTTCTATCAGTATTTACATCACTTAAATTTTCTGTACATATTTTCCTGTCTTCGGTAAACATTCTACCAAGGTACACATGTTTATCAACCTGCTCTACTTTTCATCATTTATAACCTACAATTTTTCATTCTGTTTTCTCTGTCATAACTGTCTTGGAGATTATTATTTTTTATTAATTTGCAGCCATTGTTCTTGCTAAATAAACAACAATGCTCTTTATTGTTTGTTCTATGCTGAAAGGAATCAAGCATCAATTTTCTGAAAAGTTGAACTCTTTTGTATAGTATTAAGTGTGAATTTTGTTATATTTTGCTCTATCATTAGGATTTCACCCAACTTTGAAAATGCAGAAATTTATTTATTTATGTATGTGTTTATTTATTTTTAAAAACCATATTTTTTCTTAACCTTTTCAATTGGAAAGATGTTTTGATAATTTTTCCATATACCCATCAATTATATGTCACTTTAGAGCTACCTCTTACTTTTGTATTTCAATACAAGTGTTAAAGGCAGAATACACAATAATGCAAAGTACTTGAATCAGAGGCTATAAGAATAGAGCAAACCCTGGGTGCACTATAGCCTCTAATCCTCCAAAATGTTCCTTAAACAGAAAAGCTTTGTGAATGTTACTTGATTATATAACTGACTTAGCCTACATACTCACATGTAAATTAATTCCAAGCTTGCCCCCATACGCATATAGTGCATATACTTTTAAGTGCATCTTGAAACTATTTCATTTAGATTATTCATACATAATGTTGTATATTTTGGGTAAGAACTATAGCAAAGCTTTAACATTTAATTGGAAAAATACAGAGTTAATATTTTACCAAATTGACTGGGGACAGAGTAGTTTCTTTCTATTTGAGAAGATCAAATAATTGCAGATTTTTGTGTAAATATTGTAGACAGGCTGTGGCTATCTAGTTTTTAGTTCAAGTGAAAGCCTAAGCTTTCTGTTGAACTTTCTGTATTCTGTTTCAGTTTAGCATACCTTAGATGCATGTTGAACTTGTTTTTAATTTAATGCTAATTTGAAGTGGAAAATAATGAAGAAATTTATAAATAGAAAAATTAGTTGCATTGAATATGTTTTTAGCTGCCTAAAAGTTTCAAAAAAGGCCAACTTCTAATCCCATTGGTTCTGCTTTATGTTCATATCCTGAGGACAGGCAGGTGTTAGGTGCAGTTTCTTAAATCAAACATTCTCTACTATTCCTACTCCCAAAAGATTTCTGAGATTTTTCTTTGATGAAATAGTATAGGATGTTTTCAAGATTTGCTCAGTCTGTGTTGTAGACTATTGTTTCCCATAATGATTAGTCAAAACATACAAAATAATCTTAAAAATATATAGGCAAAAAGTGATCTTAAAACTATTAAAAATAATAAAAAATAAGTAAATAAGCCTATCACTTTATGGACATTTTTATGCAACCCCCCCCCCCCCAGGAGAATTTGTTTCCTTTTGTCTGGAAAGTTGATCCTTCTGATAGATTTCAAACATTTAGTATAGCAGACATGTGTTATCTATATCTTTTGTTGAGGGCTTTTTCAGCATCTAATGACAAAATTACAAATAGAGCTTTATTTTTTATTGAAGTGTGGTAAATATACAACTAATCTAATATTGTCTGCTGCTTACCTAGTTTTTATAAACTCTGCTTGATAATTCTTAATAATGAACAATATCACTTACTGTAATCTGGTTGATAGCTATTAATTCATGATTGCTGTTAAATTTTTTCATCAACATTAATCAGCGAGATTGGATGATAATTAGCACATTGAGTATGATCTTTACCTGATTCTGGTGTAATTGCAATATAAACCTGATTAAATGCCTCTGATAATATTTCCTTATCAAGTATATCACTTTAATTTTTTTAAGGGAAGCAACTTTATAGACTTAGACAGACATTAGACAAAGATAAGATTTTGTTCCTCTCATGTTAGAACTCAGGGTTATCTAATGAAATGAGTTAATGGGAGATCCAAAAGAAACAGAATACTCACACAGTGCTTAAATATAGAATTCTGTAGATTGGGCATCCTTTGAAAATGATTTGGAAGAATGCCTTTAGAATATACAAGAGTGCCATTACTGCACCTCTAGCAGCATTTTTTTTTCAAATTTGCATAGACCTCTGAAAAAAAAAAGATGAGCTGTTTTAAATGAGTTCTGCACTTGGGTGTTCCAGATTCTAAAACATATTTACCAAATCATTTTTCAAAGGATGCACAGGCCTAAAAATAAATATTAAAGGTAAAGGTAAAGGTTCCCCTTGCACATATGTGCTAGTCGTTCCCGACTCTTTTCATCTCTGTTTCATAGCCAAAGAGCCAGCACTGTCTGAAGACATCTCTGTGGTCATGTGGCCAGCATGACTAAACACCGAAGGTGCACGGAATGCTGTTACCTTTCCACCAAAAGTGGTTCCTATTTTTCTACTTGCATTTTTACATGCTTTCAAACTGCTAGGTTGGCAGAAGCTGTGACAAGTAATGGGAGCTCACTCCGTTACACGGTGCTAGGGATTCGAACTGCCAAACTGCCAACCTTTCTGATTGACAAGCTCAGCGTCTTAGCCACTTAACCTCTGCATCCCTAAAAAAAATCAATATTACAATAAGATATTAATTTGAGTAACGTTAAACTATAATTATACAGTATGATAGAACATAAAACACTAGTTTTTCAGTAGATTTTTTTTTTGTAAAAGCTGTTTATTTTAATTTCATCCATTTTTTTACCCTTGCTGACCAACATGACCAGGATGTTACTGTTGTCCAGCTTGTTTAGTTCCCGTTAGCTTCAGTATTAGTCATAGTAGAAACAGAAAGCCATAGTAATTAAATCTTTGATCTGATTCAGAACAGTTTTTTCTTATATTCTTATTGTACTATAGATCCAGCCCTTTATTAGCAAATAAGTCATGAATCTTTTACATGTCACAATTATTTTTTATTTCTCCCTTTCCCTTGTATATCTTTTTCTCTACTTCACTGAATAGATATATAAGTATTATTTTCTTTTTAGAGTGACTCACCAAAGACATTTAATAGCCACTAAAAGAGAAAATTTTGGCAGTGTCTTAAGTTGTCCCATAACCTATATGTGAGTCATGACCTACCATCTGAAAACCACTGAGCAAGAGAGCTCTTTAATCTGGTTCTAAATCTGATTGATAAAGCATCAGTTTTATATTTTATGCAAAATCTGACATTTTTACACAGTTCTAATTCTTTCATAAACATGATAAGTGAAGGCCAGTCCAGAAGAAAACTGATGAGAAACATACGGTATGATTGTTCCTAACATTAAAACAATAAAATAGCAGTTGACCTCACACTTTTAGAACCACAAAATGTAATTAGGTTGTCAATTCAATGAAAGCTATGTAATGGGAATGATCTTTTACAGAAATTTACCTACAAGTCATATTTAATGTGGTTTTTCTCAACATCATGATTTAAATATTTATTTCTACTGATTTCAAAAGTTCCGTATATTTTTAATATCACAGCCAAGTTATGAGGATTAATGCTGTATCACTGTATATTTAATTCTCTCTACATCCTCCTGCTGTTGAAATTGCCGGAATTGTAGGAAAGGTAATATTCTGTTTCGGTCAAATTAAATGATGTATTCAGACTTCCTGAGGAAACAGCTTTTTGTAAGCAGCTAAAATATTTATTTATCCAGGTTTCATCTTACAGGGGTTTTTTTATTTTCTAAAACCAACAAAACTATCAAGTCTCTAATCATCTAATCTAAAACCAAGTTTTACCCCCTGCTTGTAACTAGAAATAAACAACATTTGAAATAAATTTTTGAGGAAAATTAGAGGGGTACTTTTGTCCCCAAACATCTGGTGGGAGGTATAGAAAATCTGATAACTGATACCTTGCTGACATTATATGGATCTGAAGTGGTTGTCTAAACACTTTTTCTTAGGTACTGTCTATTTATAAAAATTACTTTTAAGTATCACAGAAAGACAAATTAAGGAAACACATTAGGGACTAGGTTTAATATACAGTATCCCTACAGTCTTCCCTCACACCCACTATACCCACCTAGAGAAAATGGAGCAATGATACTGGATAGGCCCAAGGAATATGTTACTTTTAATTCCTAAACTTGAAGAATTTTAGCAGCTGAATTATTTAAAAAGCCAAATTGTATCTTCTGCATTATGAAACAAGATTTTGAGTACTTTCATGTGTAGAAACATAAAAATGATGTGCTGGATTAGACTTAGACCCATTTAATCTATCATTTTTGTTCCCATTGTGGTCAACAAAATGCTTCTGTAAGAGCACAATCCTTCTAAGATGACAGGAATATTCTCACAACATCTGGTGTTCAAAAGAATCCTTACTGAAGCTAAAAATAAAAAAAGTGATTTGGAACAATTGATAGCCACATCCTATTTGAATTCTCTATTATAGAAATGCAAGTTGGTGGCTATTATCTTATTTAATAGTAAAGATACGTAAATATTTCTCTTTTTTCCTTCTCCATCGCTTATAATTCAACTACACTGGAATGTTTTTTATTGTGGACCCATTCCATGTATTTATGAATAATAAAATATTTTCTTGGTGTGACTAGTTGGAGATGTGAGAGTCAAAATTATTGATAATGGAATAAATAACTAATACAGAAATCTGTTTATCCATCAATATTATAATATAATATAATACAATACAATACAATATAATATTTTCCCAGTACAATAATCTAATAAAAATAGTTGCTTTAATCAGTTTTTATCTTCAACATTTGAGTTTTGTAACATTGTACCATTTTTTTCATAAAACTGAAAATAATTATACACATTGTCTAAATGTTGATAGTTTGTTATGATTCTTAGAATAGTCTCTACTGAAAGTTTTTATTACTAACAGTATTCTTTTTTGCTGAACTATGAAATATTAAATATCAGTCCTATTCACCTCAAATTAGTTCTTTCAAGGATCACTCTTCTTACTATTTAAGAAAAATAAGGCCCAGATATTTTAATACTTTTTCATTGCCAGTGCAAACATAACCTTTTTTTAATTCCTGCCCTGTATCTGGTTGGCATCAGTTAAAACTACTACAGTTACAATTCCTGCACTGATTTGCTTGTCTATCCCACTTAAAAAATAATGAATTGTGCGTGGCAAATAATATTAATTAGCAGTGACCGAAAGCATAGCATGTTAGCTGATACCTCACTTATTTTCTTCTGTCAGCAACTGTGAACATCTGCCTATTGTGAACGCAAGCCTTACCGCTTTCAGACAACAAAATATGTTTTTTTTAAATGTTTAAGGTCTTCTGTTAAAGGAACGATCACAAGGTCATCTTTGAAATTCATATGAATAATTTCATAAAAAGGATTGATACCTACTGAAACCTGTTGCTAATTATTTTATATTGTTTTCATGAATAAATAAAAATGATAGACATTTTTGTATCCCCAGGTTTTGCTTTAATAGGACATGTTTTCTTTGCAAAATGGATTTGTATGATTATATTAGGCTGAGCTGTCATGTTAATTCCTCTGACTGGAGTGGAAAAGTATTCTCTTGAATCAGTAGTAGCAATAGCATTTGCTAGAATGAGTGACTCTTGATGGGGTAACAGGCTCAAATTTTGGTGATCTTAAATTGCTACAATATTAATCTTTAAAACAAGTAACTTGATTGTGCACTTTTATTTTTAAAAAAATAGGCAGAAGAAATAAGGGTGTTTTTTATGGAAGTATTGTCAGATTTATCAAAAGCTCTGAGGAGAATGGATTCTGTAGGCTTATTTTCAAAGTTTTTGTTCATGCAGTTTCCCTGCCCTTTAAGGAAATGTAGAAAAAGTTATATGTAAAATAAAATTGCACTATTTCAGTTGTATCTTGAATTTTTTTCTTTGCATGAAGACCAGGAATCTGAAAAAAATAATTCATACTTTCAACAGTTTGAACGCATCTCTTAAAATTGTTTTCTTTCTTTCTTTTTCTTTTGTAGTTCTTTGAGGTTCCATTTGATGCAAATATGAACAGGACAAAAAACAGACCTCTAGTACAAGGACAGATCAGGTAAGGTTGCACATATGCTTTCTTTAAGTAGAAATGAATCTCACTGTTGCTGTATGTATTTCCCCAATTTTCAATCTTTCTTGTGCTTAGTTAAATAAAGATTAAAAGACATGGAAAGAAATCATTTTGAATGGTTTGATGATTCTGACACTTATAATGTCACCCAGAAAATACATCAACTTCCCTTCATCATGTTCATATTTCATATAAGGGCCATTATAGATATACTTACTAAGAGTTACAGACTTCAACATTTTTGTATAAAAATAAACATTAGAACCAAAATGCTGATGCTACTAGGACTTGTGAATTTCCAGAAAAATTAAACTTTCCTGCATTAAATCTTCAAAGAAACTTTTAAGAAGTTTAAGGTAGGTAAGGTACCTAACATGAGTTTTAAGAAGTTTAAGAAGGTAAGGTACCTAACACAAGTAAATAGGCTTGTGGTCTTTAAATATTTGGGAAACAAACCACATAATACCTGATCAGTGGTTTATGATATTCTGGTACTGTGATGGCGAACCTATGGCATGTGTGCAACAGGTGGCATGCAGAGCCCTCTCTGTGGACACACGTACTGGCCGGTGCACATGCATGCACCAGAAATCAGAAAACCATGCACATACACTCTGGCCAGCTGGTCTTTGGGTTTCTGGACTCCAGCATGCGCACATGTGCATGCATGCACATACATGTTCCGATTTGGGCACTTGGTGCCCAAAAGGTTCACCATCACTGTTAGAATAGAATAGAAGAACAATACGTTTTCTATTGCCAGTGACAAAATCACAGATGATTTACATTATTAGAATAATTGAGGACTCCTGGCAGTTTCTGAAATAAATAATATATAATTGTGATTGCCATGAATTAAGGATAACATTTTGGGGTCAAAATGTATGCATACACAATTATTCATAAGTAACATAAAACATTGCTATTACTTTTATGGACAGTGCTGTGCTAATTCCAGTAGTTGGAACTAGCTGAGAATGTGCTAATTCCTATCTACTGTTACCTACATGTTGCCTACATTCTGTTTGGTCCTTGGTGCTCTCTGAGCTTGGTGGTTTTCTTGCAGACATTTCATTACCAAAGTAGGTAGAATCATCATACAGTGTATGACCTAACATCAAAGACTGATTATGTTACCTAGTTGATGATGAAACATCTGCAAGAAAACCACAAAGTTCAAAGAGCACTAAGGACCCCACAATTTAACCTTGAATTCCAAATATTCACTTCTAATGGTACCTGCATTCTCTTCCTGCCTCAAATCTTAATTGTGTCATTTTATACATATTACATTTAATGGTAGAATACTTTTTAAACTTTCCATTTAAAATATTACAATTCTTCAAATGAGGTGTGACTTCTGATGACTGAATGTGTATCAAAAGTTGCTTATTTCTTCATCTAAAGACCTGGAGAGTATGCTGCTAAATACAATATATGAAACATTGTTACCCTCCTATAAATCATTGTAACACTTTTTGCCAAGATTTTACAAAAAATAATTCTTAAATATGTCTCATCTTTTGTGCATACATTTTTCTCTGTATATACATATAAATAAAAAGCCAAGGTCCCAGGAGGCTTCTGTTTGAACATAAAGCAACCTTGATTTCTGCTTGTGTGTCTGTTCAGTTTCTTAAAGGATTCAGTTCCAAGTTCTTGGGGGATGGAGAATGCTGCACCTTATTTGCAAACTTTAAACTAAAGCCCTTATTCATAAACTATTCAACAAACAATTTTCAGATAGCATTTCCATGATTTGTGCCAAGGATTATTTATAACAAAATTATGTTTTCCCTTAGGCATCTGTGAACAGTTGGTCCTATTTATTTCTGTGTTTTATCCATCATCTTTGGAGGATTGAAGAAAAGTGATGGATGAAATTACACGAAAATTGAAACAAAATAGTAAAGCAAGCCCTGGGGGTAAACTCACCCTCATTGTAAATAGAGTACTTTAGTAAACTTGTTCTGATTTGTTCTGTGAGGTGGTGCTAATTATAGATTTCTAAGTTCAGTTAATTTTATTTTAAAAACATCATGAGGAAAATTTTAATGAGAACATCTGTTGAGCACACAGTAAGCCAAAAATTGAGCCCAGCCAAAATTCAGTGAAATGGATCTATACCCTTCACTCTAGTCTTTGAATTTGGTTAGGTAACTATATATGAAATAAAACTCCTCCTTTCTCATTCCCAGATAAAATTAAAGGTTTTTTTTCCTGAACTGAATTACATTCACAGTAACTCACATGGGCGATCCAGTGCTTGCTTGTATTTCCCACAGAAAAATGCTCTAAAATATATTCAGGGACAGAGATCTCAATTGCTAAAGCACATATATAAAATGCCTGTTTCCCCACATAGTTATTTACATGAAATTGGAAGGATTTGAAAGATACACTATTTGGCCAAAATCATTTAAAAAAGAAAAAGAAAGGATATACTGTATTTAAATTGTCCTCTTTGTCCTGCCTGTTGTAATCATTGAGGAGGGGAGGGGGGTCCCAAGCAATCACTCATTCATCCATTTATTAATAGCCAGTTTAATGCTCTTTAAAATGTCACAAAGCTTTAAATGATAAATGCCTATAGATTTCATGTTAACTATCAACTGCCACTATTTCTTCAGCTGGCCAAAGATATGCCTAGCATGAGATCCATTTTATTGTTGAGTTTGTCCTAATATTTGAAAATTCCTTTTTTATTATTATTCTTATTAAATTTCTTCTACAGTTAACACTGAAGGCAAATCAAAACTACAAGAGATAGGTGTATTTGAAAAGTTGGTATCGTGTATTCTGGGAATCATTCCAAACATGTTTGGGGCATGCAGAAGAAATTTTGCATGCCTTCAAAGCCTTGTGGGGGGGGGGGGAGTTTGTGATACATTCGACTTTCATCAAATTTAATGATGGGCTAGTCTGTTCTTGTTCTTTTACTTTAACTTTTTGATGCTGTAAATACAGAGACAACTACTTACTGAGAAAATGTTTTGAAGTCTATTGATTTTACATAAGGTACTAAACTGTGCAAGTGTCACTGATCAAAACACTTTAAGAATCATGAAGGTACAGATAATCTTTTGATAGCCTTCGTATGTATGTATGTATGTATGTATGTATGTATGTATGTATGTATGTCTGTCTGTCTGTCTTCAGACCAATAGAGGGAGGGTTTTTCACTATGTAGCCCTGTTATCAATGTCTCATTTTTCCATCATTTCACATGTTTAAATGTCTCTCTTCTCTCACATCCTATCAAACTTTTTAGACAAAAACAGCTTGTTTCTGTCTGTTCTGATTTTATGTTTGATGCATAAATTGATGAATCTTGATTGAATTCATAGCTCTGTTAGATGACTACTCTCTACAACTATTAAATCCATTGGATTTTTAAATTATTTGTGCAGATTATTGTGCAATCCACCATCATTATTTTGTTTTTGTTTATAATAGAGATGTAATGGACAAAACTTTGAAACTATTTTAGATTTAATGTTATTTTACTTTGTTTGTTTGTTTGTTTGTTTGTTTAGAATATAGCTCCCTTTTCTTGACATAGTCATGATAAATATTATGCAGAATAAATATAAAATGACATTGGGCCACATTTCTCTGTCATGGTAAGCTATAATTTGGAAAAGAGATCTTATTAATTTTTCCAACCAGAAATTGCCCCAAGGCTGAGGAAATTGTTCAAGTTATTTATTCTTTCACAGCTTGTGAAATGAGTCACTGTAAGTATGAGAGTTTTGGCATAACTCCACCACATGACATCAAGGAAGCCAGTTGGATGTAGTAGTAACAAATGTGATCCTTATGAAAGCATTATACTCCTAATTATTATTAGGACAGTAAATCCATCACTTCTAACCGGTGACAAAGAAACATTTATATTTGCTAGGCATATTTTATTCTCAAGTAGTTTTGACAATCTATCATAGACATTTGATAGTTTGTTAAAGTAATTATGTTAAGCCCCCAGTCTCAACTTACCACGTTGGTAAACTTCCTTTCCACTCTGCGTATTATCCTCTGACAAACTAGGATTGTGAGTTTGTATGACATGATAAAATTCAAATCTATCTAAATAAAGTGCAACTCAAGTTTCCCTTATGTGTTTTTCAAAACATTTTTTAGACTTTTACCATTGAATTTGCATGGCACTTGAAACATAGGAATCCCAAAGGATTTTCTATAGATCTACCTTTTGTGCCAAAAGGTTGAGATATAATCATATATATTGTTGTCTAATAATAAATTTGTATTGATGTTTCCGAATAAAAACAGATGCACAAACAAAAGCCTGATTATTGTGGCAATGTAACCTTTTGTATTAAATAATCAAGAGCTTTTTCAGAGTGCCAAATATCTCATTCTTCTTTGGGCAGTTCATTGCAAGTGCATGGCATGACAGACCTCTCTTATCATATGAATAATGTCTGCCATTATTACCCTAATACAAATGGAGCAATCTCAACTGCTAAACATCACCTCTTGTTCATTTCAAGTCATTGGGACATACTTGCACTGCCTGATACTTAAGCACAATTCACAGAGGATTTTCAAATGTCACTTGTCTCATAAATATCTGTTGGTGAGTAACTGGCTTCTAACTGAAACTACAAATATTTTTGTTTAATTTCATGCTTGTTAAAAGGGGGAGTGGTCCCTTTTAAAATAGCGCAGTTCTAAAGAGTCAATGTCGTAGTATTTTCTTTAAATGTTTATCCTAGACATTTGTAATTTTTATAAAATTAAATATATTCCACCCTGCTGAGTTTCTTTTTTTCTGCATGTTTTCTCTTAAAAGTAAGAAGCTGACATTGACTGAACGTGGTAAACCAAAAATTTAATAAGATAGCTTTATATTTTGACACATCCAACTACTTGTGAAAATGTTCCACTTGCATTGTAAGCTGTGGGATACTTATTCGCTTCTCTCATTTGGGTAGTTGCATAATAGTCAGTGAAAGGAAAATCCTTGGGCTAGAACATAGTTTAGAGGAGATAAAACCCACATCAAAGGATGGACTAATGGAATGTTATAATGCCTACTGTCTGCAGCAGCAGTGGCTATTTAACCCCACCGTCTGCAGATTACTTGGTTTATGTACAATATAAGATCTGTATGCTTTTCTCAGATCAGAATTTATAATTCTGGGGTCTAAATTTGTGCTGGGCTGTTGTTTTTTTTAAAAACGTATTGTACTAGAACTTATATACAAAATGGCTTTACTTTAATGTTTGCAGAAGTCATTGTCTATTCAGTGCACTCTTGGTTATGCTCTCTTGAAAATGACTGCTGCAAGTTGGTAGGGACATTCCATTATAAGCAATTGCATGTGTTAAATAGAAATCCTACGGAAACATTTGACCCTCACGCTTTGCTGCTTTTCAATTCAACTGTGAGGCCTTTGCCATAGTATTATTTATCAAGGCCTTTAATTGCATGTGGGACACTTGATAAATTTAAGTGCATTGTGCATCACATCCAGTTAGGAAACATCCCAGATGCTCATATATAAGCCAGGAGTCATGGTGCATTTGAGTAAATAGCCCTCCATCTGCTCCTGAAGACTACTGCTGAGGAGCAACACACACTCCTAATGGAGTTGTCTCAGCCTACTATGTCACAACACAGCAGGGGCTAGAGCCTAACTGTTTGAGGAAGAACAGCAATTGTAACTATAATCCTTTTCACTGTCACCTCCGATATAAATAAACTTTTGGGATGTAGCATTTTTGCCATTTCAATTTTGTTGAGAAATAATGGAGGGCAACTTTTTTCCCTTCAAAAACAGCCATGACAAAGTCGAATCTTAGATTAGAGTCTGCTGTGATATTCAACTAAAAATAGTTCTATGGTAGATATGACATATATATTTTTTGTTACTGTGAAAAGTTAGTTTCTAAAATTCAAGGGGAAATCCAACATTAGATTTCCCTTTCCTTAATGGAAACCTGTATTTGACATTGTAGAAAGAAATTCAAAGAAAACCTATGCAACGTTATACTAGAGGGTATATGTTTGCATTTTATAGTATGAAATAATATAATAAGAGTTTTGGCAATTCACCATTAAAAGCATCAACCAAACAAATTTAAGAAAACTGGTTCTGTGATTTTATGGAAGATCCAGTAATGGCTTTAAAAATCTTACTGGGGATAGAGATAATGTGAATGAATATGATATGCATGAATATATTTGCTAAGAAAACATTGGTAGGTTAGCATAACAGTAACTGTTACACTAGTAAAAATAAAATCAAGTCAAATCATTTCTTTATCATGATGGAATATCATTATAGAATACACGATAGAATACATATGTAGCAATTATAAGTGATGAATGTTTGAACAAAAAATCTACTTCAGAGGCATGGAAAGTAACATCAGAGTTTCTTAAAATATAGTTTTACATAACCATTTGTTTCATGGTGATCAATCTGAAAGTTGATCAATTTGAAAATCCCTTAAAATACAAAAGACTAAAAAGTACAAAGAGTTTCTTACCAAGTAAGATTTTAGACATCAACACTCATTCTAATAACATCATTAAAGTCAGTTCCTAATGTAATAATTACGAATGCGAAAAGTTCTTATTTCCACCCACAGTTACTTACTATGTTATTTGAATCAAGACACCCCTGGGGGTATGCTGTGGAGGATCGTAGCTTAAGCTTTATGTGTGTCAAAACGCAGAAGAATGTTCACATCAGAAGATGCAGATCCCTCTATTGAATTCTTAGGCAAGATCTAAGATGCTCTAAATGGCTTCTTGGTGTTTTAATAGCCATTGGGAACTAGAGGCAACCTAGACAGATAATTCTGTCAACTATCTGGCAGAAATAAACTGATCTTCACAGGGCTTGGAAACTATGCTAGGTCAACAGTTGGACGGGAAAGAGAACTAGAGCTGGGAGTAAAACGGGGGAACCCGGACAGCAGACAATGACAAAGTTCTTCCTATTGTTGTCAAGAAATGTGCAAAGGTATGCCTACAAATCATGAGTAAAAAGGAATTTAATTTTTTGTTATGGGAACAACAAGCAAAAATGTGTATTTCCTAAAAAGTAGAGACCAGAAAACAACTGGGTATATATTCTCAAAGATATCCATTCGGTTTGGTTAAGTAATAAAATTTGTCTGAGAATAGACTCTCCTTATGGAGCCTATTAAATTTATTTACATTTGTATTTATACATTTTGCTTTAAGGCAATCCAACTCCCTGGCATTCTGACTCTGTTTTTAATCTTGTAAGACTTTATCTTACCAACAGTGGCCCGTTATTCAACATGTGCCAAGTAGTTTCAAAAATGACACTACTCAGCAAGTCCATTACCAAACTGTCTCGGATGCTAAATGGCTTGCAACTCAAATTCTATTTGCAGTAAGTCATGTAAAAAGTGCATTTCTTCTGTAAATGGTTGAGTTTATTAGGCCTTTAAACAAGGGACAGCTTACATATTATCAACTTGGCAAGTCAGATACCAGGGTTTACACTTTAATTAGGCATTGCTAGCATAGTCATTGCTGCAGAGCTTGCATTCCAGAGACTAACATACACAAAGAATTCTCTCACCCATTTTATTGGAATCTACTTGATAAAAAAATCACAGTTTATATTCTAATAATTTTTGCTGAAAGGGGGCCTATCTTGGTAATGGGATTTGTATAGTCATTTCTGTGCTTGTTTGCTTTACTTAAAATTTGTAATGATCTGCTTGGGGTCCCTGCACAAATATTTAAAAGGATGAACACCTCTTGCAGAAAAGGAGATAATGTGTAAAAAACAGAAATAATTGAAGCCTAAATGTAGGAAAGATTGAATAGAAAATAGACATCCTATCCATAAAAAATAATATTGAAGGGAGATGGTAAAACTCTAGTATACTCTAGTTATTATATTATTTATATTAGAGTGTATTATTTTACATTCTACTATAAAATAATATATGTTGTTAGTATTTCTTATCCCATCCTTCAGTTTCACTATCATTAGCTGTAACATTATATATTAGTAGTTATGACATTGTTATCTAAGAACAAGTAGGATCAGTATTTTATGGCAGAATCTCCCTGATTTGAATCCCAACCATTCTATTTCTATTTTTCATTTCTTTCTGTTTTTCAATTTCTTGGTATTCAGTCAAATAACCAACCCTATTGAGTATGAATAGGATATAAATGAGGTATGCTATTAATACATAGTTTATTCTGCAGGTTGTGAATAAGAATTCATGTACATAATTTCATATGGTAAGAAGACAGAGTTATGGGATTGATAGAGTGAAGCCTCTATCAATGTAGTTACATTATCAGAATTATGTTGCCTTTTAGAATAGCATACCCCAACATTTCCAGCTTTGTGGACTGATGGGGGGAGAAGCAAATGGAGCGCACACGGTCACCTACCACTCACACAAGTGGGGATATACTAGCTTCCCCCCCCCCCCCCCCGCTTCTGCAGCCCAGTTCTGAATGGCTGAGGGCCCGGGAATTGGGGGCTCCTGTTATATAAAATCCTCTACAAATCAGATGATGAGTTGAAACTAACTGCAGGGGATGTTTAGATTGCCAGTAGTCTTCAATTTACAAGCATTCATTTAGTGACTGTTCAGAATTACAACACCACTGAAAATGTGACTTACGACAATTTTTCACACTTATGACCACTGCAACATCCCCATGGTTATGCGATCACTGGGCAACTAGCATGTATTGATGACCGTTGCAGTGTCCCAGGGTCCTGTGATCACCTTGTGACCTTCTGACAAGCAGAATCTATAGGAGAGCCAGATTCACTGAACACCCATGTTACTAATTCAACAACTGCAGTGATTCACTTAACAAACTGGCAAGAACATTTAGAAAATGGGACAAAATTCACTTAACAACTTCTTGCTCTGCAACTGAAATGTTGGGGTCAATTATGGTCATAAGTCGAGGACTACTGTGTTTCAAATAGAATTTCTGAGTTGTAACTGTTGTTCATCATTTCATCTAAGAGTAACACTGAAATAATGAAAAGTCTTTCTAACTAATGAAACTGTAATAAATTCAGGCCTCAGTGCATTGATAACATTCTCCTCCTCCCTTTGCAACTGGAAAAAAATACATTTGGAAATAAGAATTTGATTCTCTGCAGAATATGTGCTTGAAGGAAAAGAAGGATTTACGCTACTTTTAACATGCTGTTTCTTTTATCATATCTTACATTGTAAGTTTAGTGCAGCAGAGAGTCTCCTGAGAACTGTTAAAATAATATAAAAATAAAGTTAAATAAATTGTTCTCTTCACTGTTTTATTTTTCTAAATATCTTTTTATTAATTACCTTGTAATCAGTCACCATAATGTGATAATGTTGTTGTCCTTCTAAATCACCAGTAATGGCAGCTTTATGGGAGGTGTATAAATAAATAGAAGCCATAGAAAACTTACGTAAGAACAGTATGAAAAACAAGAAACAATGATAGCAATAGTAAAAAATAGCAAATAGCAAAAAAGCCATAGCAATAGTAATTATAGCAAAATTTAAAAATACAAAAAATACAATTTTGCAAAAATGCAAACATATAAGCTTGTGATTTTTAAGAAAGATATGAAGTATTCTTAAAAATAGTTACAATGTTGTAAAAATGAGAGATGAGGTTATTTTTATTTTATTTTTTTGAGAAATAAGTGACTGCTTTAAACTAGGCTGATTTGTTTATAAAGTTGCTAATGTCTGTAATTCTGGGCAAAGGAAATGGAACATCTGCAACTGAGATTGGTTAAGGTCTGGGAAAACTAATTGCCTTCAGTTTGGTTAAGATGCAGGGTCAATTACATTTTCAAGCAACAGCTTATATGCTCTCTGACAGCAAAGCTGGGATGTCATATATTATCTGTTTCCTTGTTTAGAAAGAAAGAAATGAATTTACATAGCTATGTGATATTTTAATGTAACCAGTACAAATTTCTTTGCAAAGAAAAGGAAGCTGGCAACTTTGGACTAAAAATGCCATGTCAGGAATCCAAGAGATATTTGTTTTTCTCAGCCACATTTCTGTCAGTTGAATTGGTTTTTAATAGCAGTAATCTAAAGAAGTGGCTTTTAAAAGATGGTTTCTTACAAGCATCTTCTCCTGATGTAACAGAGTGAAACCGATTACCTCTCTTTCCTTTAACCCTCAGAATCCACAAAAACTATTCCTGGGGGTTGGGAACAATTTAATGGTGAGCAAGCTACAGTGGGAAGCAGAAAAGTCACAATGTGAGCAAACGTCTGTCTGTGAAAGGTTGGCTATAACTCAGAATTTCTTAATTTTTATTCATGTGTTTTCTGAATAAAAATTCAAACCGGTTCATTGTTAATAGCCTTTACACTAAGAGTTTTAATTTATTAAAAAGCCAATATAATATATTGCATTTATAATATATTGCCCCAGAAATCAATTGTTAAATGGTAATAAACCTTTTTGTATGGAAAACAGTGCTAATACAATGTATTTGATTCTATTAAAAGAAACTAAATAGGGAATTTAATATCTTCTTTTTCTGGACTTGATTTTATCGTTAAAAGGTTTCTTGCAGTACTAGATACTTTTTAAAAATGATTTCATATACAACCTTATAGCCTTACTTTTGATTCAAATAAGATAGATAGACAGACAGACAATGAATAGATGGATAGATACACGTGTACCTACCCACTTGTAGTCATATATGTGTGTCTGTGTTTCTATGAGTATATACCTCACCTGTTTCATAAAATAATTAAGGTGCTGGAATATTTCATATTTGTGGGTGAGTAAATATTGGGGACTCCTATTCATGGTTTTGATATCATAGGTCCCCGGGGCATATTATTTTGCAGTAGAGTAGGAAAGTTAAGAATCAGATTTCCATTTTCCCACCATTATTATGCTATTGTTCCAGACTGCTTCCTTATTGCAATTACTTTAACTCATTGGTCTGAGGTAAAATAATGACTGTCATGGACTCAAATAACCCATAGTCTACAAAACAACTTTTGGGGGAATGTTGGTAATGAGAGTGGGAATTCTTATTTAACACTGTCTTCTAGCTAATAGTTTCTGAGAATGAAGGATAAAACAAACACATTTGCTATTCTCTCTCTCTGTCTCAATCCAACTCACTTTGTAGAGTTGCTATTATGGGGAAAATAGGAGGAAGAAGGAATATTAGGTATGCTTGCTGCCTTGAGTGGCGCAGTGGTTAAATGCAGCACTGCAGGCTACTGCTAGATCAGCAGTTCAGCGGTTCAAATCTCACCGGCTCAGGGTTGACTCAGCCTTCCATCCTTCTGAGGTGGGTAAAATGAGGACCCAGATTGTTGGGGGCAATATGCTGACTCTCTGTAAACCGCTTAGAGAGGGCTGAAAGCCCTATGAAGCGGTATATAAGTCTACTGCTATTGCTATATAAGTCTACTGCTATTATTTTTAAAAATAATAAAGGTGGGAACATAGATTATAGAACATAATTTAATCTAAAAGAATGCCAAATCCCATAGTTGGATTTTAAGTAAAAACTGATCTATTAATAGAGTACAAATTGTTGTACACACTACCCCTAATCATCTGAAATTTGGAGGTGTTCAGTACTGCATTAAAAGAAAAATGTAATAAAACAAAAATGGCTCTTTAGTTTCCTTCAGAACTTGAGAAATATATTTCTACAATAATTTCAATGTTCTGCTATGTCTATTGTTTAACACTGTACAGAAGCAGTCATATTATTTAGCTGCCACACAATCAAAATGTAACTGAAAGTATATATTCAATTAACAATTCTTAAAGTGTTTGTTTTTACTCAAAAGCATTTGTGGAGATACAGTGCAAATTAAGTTGAAGATTTCAGCCTTTTTATGCTTCTTCCATCTCAGCCAGATGATTTCAGTATAAGCCAAGAATACTTCAATTTATCACTGATGAGACTGGGTTCCCATATACAGTATCAGAGGTATTAGCAGCTCAACTATTCTTCCTTTATAAGTCTTCGCACATCAAAGGCATTTCTGCTTTCCAAACACTTAAAGTTGTTAAGGCTTTATCAGGAGATTAAATATTATGATGTTTGTCAAAATTCCTTCCTTAAGTGCTTTTAAGCATAAAGGCCTTTACTTTGCTTAATGAATTTTTGGGGATTCCACATTACTCCTTAACAAAATAAAGCATCTTGTTAGCTATCCTGTTAGGATGAATGTAAATGGGAATGTATTGGCTGCATTGTATGCCATTTTATCTGTTGACCTGCTTTCAGTAATCACAAAAATTTTATAAGATGAGGAAAAGCACTGTGCCTTAATATAGGGGTGATGCTACTGAGTTCATTGATTTATCTTCCTCTCTACAGTTGTCTGATTTAATCAAATAAATAGCAGTAATTCTATCACATTTATTTTTCTCAGATTTCTCAGTTTACAGGTCATATTCCATACTTATGATAATGGAAACAAAAATATACTAGAATATTGGTAATGCATGGCTGTTCACAAATAGTTTTAGTATTGAAATCTATGCAATTTGGCATATATTTTTAAAAGTACAAATGTCAGAATAATGTCTGTATATTCAGTCTTTTTGCTTATCAATGAAGTGTAAAGTAGACATATTTGTATAAAACAGTAATGAGAGAATTTTGTCTCCTATTCTTAGTCACAATTAACTTTTAAAATTAGTTCATATGCTTTCATTATTGAATTTGTATCTATCTCTACAAAGGAGACACTCAGCACTCATAACAATTAGAGAAACATATTTTAAAAATAAATTACACTTTATTAATATATCTTAAAAAAAAATAAAACAGATCATTCCCAGACAACTAGAACTTGAGCCAGGAGCTTATTGGAACTGTTCAATAGCTGTAAGCAATAAATCCTGGAATTTCAGAACTAATTTCTAATCTCTAATTTCTCTCCAAAACAGAATAATTTCCAAAAAAAAATTCAGGTTAATTTTGAATATTTCCAGAAAGTTCTTTGTCCTGAAGTCGGTACTAAATATTTTCTAACAGGAGAGGCAACATTATAATAACCATAGTTATATCCAGTAACGTTGAATATTGTCATTTTACTACCTAACTTGGTAGCATCTTGCACTGCATCATCAGTACAAGTGTGGTTTGCTCTCTGTTTACATACAGTAGCATTATACATTATCTCTTTTGTTTGTCATTTTTAATAGATGAGAAATAAGACTAACAATAATGTATTCAGAATCCTGTACAATTTGCCCCAGTGGTCCAGGATACAAATATATATTTAAAGTGTGGTGAAGATTTCAAATCTAAGGGAAGTTGTATACCAGTCACTAAATCACTGAACTAGAATCCTTTGGCATTACTTCTTTTTTAATGACTCCTGGTCCAGAGTCACTTGATTGTGTTAGGTGGCTATAGAAATTAAATGAATGAACGAATGAACAAACAAACTGTGCCTGGACCAGTCCCTGAAGTATTCTTGGCAATATTTCAGAAGTGGCTTCACATTGACTACTTCTAGGGCTCAAAGGGAGTGGCTGGCCCAAAGTCACCCAGCTGATTTTGTACCTAAAGCAGAACTAGAATTTACTCCCTCCTGGTTTTTAGCCTGATACCTTAGACACTATACAAAGCTGGCTGGCTACTGACATCAAATCTCAGGGAAGTCATTTTCATCTGATTTAATCTTTCCTGAAAACCTTCTTGAATTGAAAGTCCTGTTGTTATAAACCTGTTCGGTATGTTCTGGAATGACTTTTGATTTACATATTTTGCCATTTTTGCTCAGTCTTGAAGATTTATCTTTCAGTGAAATAAAAGTGCAACAGCCTAGGACCATGATGGCGAACCTATGGAACGTGTGCCAGAGGTGACATGCAGAGCCTTCTCTGTGGGCACCAGCCATCTGGTCTTTATTTTTCTGGGCCTCGGGCATGCGCTGTCTTGGGCTCATTCCGGTTTGGGCACTCAGTCCCAAAAAGGTTCACTATCACTGGCCTATGTCTCCAGAAGGCAAAATCAGGATATTATATATTTATTTGCATAAGTAAGTAAAGATTTTCAAAAATCCTGGGAGAGAACTTTATGATCTTCTCTCATTCTTTTCCACTCTCATCTAAGTCCTAAAGCATTTCTCATTCTTTAGGCATGGGTGGTGGAGAAGAACCCAAAGCCTCCGGATTGATCGAAGGAGACTTGAGTTCTCAATTAAAACTGTAATTTAGTTTTGCATTTCAATTTTAAAACCAAACAGTCTCCAGTCCTTTTCATGAGTCATGAACCTTTTTGCATGAGTGACTGGAGGAATCAGTGAATATGCATATTAGTATTTTCCACCCCACCACCATCCTTTCAGTAATGCCTATTTTGTTTGCTTAAAGAGTGCCCTTTTACTTCATTACACTTAGTTCGGGTTAATGTAATATTGTGTCTTTGCAAAGAGCAGACCTGGTGTCAGTTTTCCTGCTTATTCATAAACATAAAAAAAACCCAGAGAAAGTGCAATAGTAGTGTTCCTCCTCTTAAAGGATGTGATTGTTACTTCCTGTGTGCCCCCCCACCATCAAAGAAGAAGATGTGGCTCTAGCAATAAATTAGCAATGCTCATGCTTTTAGAGTATGTTTTCTTGTTAATTGGAAGATATATCTCATTAGACATGAACAAAATTTCTGATTAAAACCACTAATTGAATGTTAAAACGTATTTGCCCTGTTTGTATTGAAACATTCTGGAGGTCAAAAATGCCACCTTTAAGATGTATTAAAGGAGACGCATAATGGACACTTTTTAATTATAATTTAAAGTTTAAGATTGATGTGTGAATGGCAGTATTTTACACAGATGCCAGATAAAGCTCCTGTAATTCTGACAATGTGTGAGTTTATTTCCTTTGTTTTCCTTCCTTTTAAAGAAAAATAATCTTCCATGAAATAAGCATTAGTTCGGAGGAGCTGCATATTCCTTCCATATTAGTTTCACTTTTATCGTTATTGCTACAGCATTTTTTGAACCTGAAAATGTTAGTAAATGTGGTTTGTATTATACTACATATAAATATAGCTGCCTGAAATGGTATGTGGATCAAGTTAGCGTGTGCTTTCAGCACTGAGGAAGTGCCAGGATTCGCATGTTTGTGGCGACTTCTTAATTTGTTACAAATGCTTTCTCCATTATCATTCACTCAGAAGTTAGCCCAAGCCATTTGAGCCAGTCAGTAGCTTGTTCTGTGGGTGAACACAAGGTATCAGCATACCAAGTCAGAAACGTGACGACCCCAAGATGTTAATTAAAGATAGGCTTCATACAATTGACCATTGCAGTTCTCACAATTGCTGTGGTTACTCAGCTAATGTCTGGTTTGTTCTGTTGTTATAGAGCAGAGGCAGACAGCCTCTTCGTGCGCCAAGTGTGGTATTCAGGTTTCCACATTTTGGCAGGCCAAGACTGCACTCAGAAAATGGACAGGGCCGGAAAAAAGAGGCCAGGAATAAATGAGAAAACCTGGCAGGGTTTTAGCAAAGAAAGAGAGATGGAGGGGCATAATTTAATACTTACAAAATAAAATGCAAGAACAGCATCGTTTCTTATAGTAGTTAGCCAAGCACTTTTTTACCCAAATAAAATAAAACCTGAGTCAGGGCAGGGACTTTTGATTTGATATTACCTACTTTTGCAGTCATTTATAATTGTTTTAGGCCATTGAGTAACTTTTCTATTTAAATAAATAAAAGACTTAGACTATAAAAATGTAAGTTTGGGCTTCAATTATTGCAGATGCTGTTAAGTCAAGACATTGTGTATTGTGGAAAGAAAGGTTTGAAAATCCTATTCCGTTCTTCCCTTCTCTATTTTTTTTTTTTTTTGGTTGCTTCCTTGTTTGTTTTTGATGTCTTGCATATTGACTTTTTCAAAAGAACTTGAATCCATCTGGAAATAGTGTAACATTGTGAGACAAGAAACAAAAGATCAAAGGGGTTGTCTCTTCCAAGTCTGTGTTTATAATCTTAAAGAGCTGCTGTCTTTAGAATAAACAGGATTAATGTTCATAATTTAATTTCTGGAGTATTTTTATTGTTAACCACTGTATAATCAAAAACCATGTCTCTGCTATGCCTTGGTACCTTTTTTGAAATAGCATTTAGAAGAATGTAGGATATGACATGCTGTGCATTGAGTAACAAGTAGTTCCATGAAGGTTCATTGATGTTCATTGAAACATTACGAAAGTAAATTAGAATAACCTGTTCTATAAAATAATTATCTAATCTGTTTTCAGCAAGCCCTAGTTGTTTGCCTTTTGACACTGTGGGAATACGTGGAGATGATTCAGAGAAATGTCAGAAAAAGCTGTGTATGCTTGAGATTTACATATTTTGTTGATGAAAGCTAACTATGCTTGCCTTTTCCTTACCTTAAATGCACAGAATATATCCCTTTCATCCTTCATCAAAAATTTGTCATAATTCTTGATTACTATTTTGTTATAATTGGTGATTTAGAAACAGAATACACCAGCTGGATTATCAGCTTTCAGGCTGTGTCTGCAAACAGAAAAATCTGCTTGAGACTTGTCAACTGAACAGATGTTACACTCAGGGAAATGGAACATATTGTACCCTGCGGGGTCTGTCACTGTCGCACAAATACTCTTAAGAATGACTGCATTGAATTTGCCAGAGTAAACTTGCTCTTTTTCTCTCTCTTTATTGTAGACTTTGAACCTGAGCTGAATTTTTTCCTTCTAGAATGAAGTGTTGGATAGTTGATGTTTTAGGGAGAAAACATTCCACATTATACAAAATGTAAACATTTATTGCATGTAGAAAATGCTTCGAGTTTTATATGCTGACAATATAAACAGCTTCTATTATTAAGTTCCATTTGGTATTGCTGTAACCAAACATATTTGTATATAGTAGCTTTTATGGAAGGGTAAATTTTAACCAGCACCATCACAGACTATTACCTTTAGTCATCGTGTAATCCTGTGACAGTGTTTTTTCCACATGGAATAATCAGCCTTTCACTGAAATGAATTTGTAAGATGTGGAAAATTATTTATTTTGACCAGTGATCCAAAGCTGTTTAGCCCTTTAAAGCAGATGACTTCTATAACATCATGGAAACAGAAAATAGTATTTTTGTCCAGTTACACTCCCCTGCTATAAACATGCTAATGGACAGTATAGTGCATATAATTATAAATGAAACATATCCAATTTTTGAAAACATTTTATCTATCCAAAAGACACAAATTTATAATACTGTTAGTAATTTTACTCTGAGAGAAGCAGTTTCAATCAAAATAGCAACAGTACTGTATCATGATGCCCTACATATGAAACCTTCAACATTATTCAGGGTAGATACTGCATTTTGCATTCTTCCTTGGGTTTTGATTTAGAAATAAATAGATTATAGCATATTAATTGCATTATAAAGTACTTCAAGAAAGCTACTGTTCAGTTGAATTAAATTTGTATATTTTAACTTGCAAATTGCTTGTATTTTTCAAAAACTATTAGGCAAGCATGCTTCTAAGACCTTATTGAGTTTCCATTTATAGAGACAAGTGAGCCATGTCTTGTTTTTTAATTATCATCAAAAGATAAAGATAAAATAATCTTTGAACCAAAATCCATCTTTTTGTTTATTTATTACATTTATGTGCTATTCATCTCACTGTCCAAGACAAAATCTTGATGCTTTGATTTCAGGAAAGCAAAATATTTTACATGCACACTCATAGAAGCTCTTAGTTTCATTGGCGCTTCTTGCAATTTTGATAACACCAAATATATATTAAGCTATATATGTGATGTTATGTTAAGTTTCAAATCATTAAAGCAGCAACCTCATTTTACCAAGTGACTATCCGTGCAAAAGTAACTTGAGTCAACCAGGAGTAGCATATGACAACATATAAGCCTGGAAAAAGATGTGACTTCTTTAATTATTTAAAGTTAAGGGTGTCATGAATTTTCCTGTTCAATGTGAAGCACCTCTTTTGAGTAATCCTAATCTTTGATGTTTTCTTTATCTTTTCTAGTCAATTTCTTCCATGGAATTACTTTTCTTGTCATTTAAACCAAATGCTGTCATTATTTATTTAAAATCAAAATATATAAACAAAACAAAAATTAATTCATTTGTAATCTTTTAAATCTGTTAGTCTTCAGTGCCATCATTCAAGGCAGCAAACCTGGAACATCCCAATTTTGTCCTCTCCAATTCTAATGGAGTATGTTAAACTAGGGGAATTTGTCCTAAATTACCATTGATTTTGATGTTTTAATAGGGATTTGTCTCGCAACTTTTTACATCAACTCCAATCATACAACTAAATGATAAAATGCCAACGGGGAAAACTTGAATTTTCTTACAGTTCTCCCAACAGTAAAACTTGACCCCTACAGTATTCCCTTGTCTTTGATTTTGACAATCATCCAAACTCCCAGCTCAATGTTTGAAAACAAGTGTCTGCTTAAAGGTGAAGTGCACCTGGTAACAATTAAATGAAAAAAAAAAAAAAAAGGTCTGGTGCCTGAGGATTTGGCAATTTTCTTGTGAAGCTACAAAAAAAGCTTTTTTCTCCATCTTTAAAAAAAATATTCCTGGAATGATCTGTATTATTATTATTATTATTATTATTATTATTATTGTCTTCAGAATCGAGACACATAACAACATTCATATATTGAAAAGTATTTGGGCAAACCTTGAAAGCAAGTTGGCCATGGCAAATTGACTGCAGCAAATTTGTCATAGACCCCTTCATGCCTGGTAATGAACCTTAAGCCCAGTTTCAGCCACAGTCACCCACAGTTATTCACCTCTGGGACAATGCTACCAGTCACTGCAATGATCACAGCAGCCTTCCTCCCTAAACTTAATGTTTCGCTGTACAGAACCTTCAAGGGAGGCAGATTTCCAAAAGGGCTATGACCCTATTTACTGCTTTCTGTTTCCACTGTTAGAAGAAACTTTGTTTAATTCCAGCTTTTGTGCAACAAAAAAATCTGTAACATCTAAAGCAATAAACAGAACTCAGGCTGTTTCTTCTTTCTTGTTAAGTCCTTCCTTCTTTTCAACCCATTCAGAAAAAAAAATGTGATCTTTAACATTTGCTAATGGCTTGAATTTGGGTCGGTTCAGACATCCCGGTTCAGACATCCCGTTGAGACAGAATCAATCAATCAATAGGTTTACCTCCATTTGCAAGTGAGGGGTTCATGCAATAAAACTTGTCATATAATAATATTCTGTTATAGTTTATACTGTTGTGTCAAATTAGGTCCCTGTGTTAGTGTTTCACATGTTTTCATTGAAAGCTGTGTATAGTTTTCTTGGCTCCAAAGCTTGTGAAAAAAATGTAATGAACATTGCAATCCGTTAAATTAAATTACCAAAATCCACAGTTGGGCTTGTAAAATGGGTCAAATTATATTTCAGTTTATCAAATTGTTGGCCTGGTCCATTTAATTAAAAGTTAAATTAAAGGCAGACATCTCTTCCTTCTTAGCATTCTAACAAGATTGAGGCAGAGTCGGTCCTGGGGTTATTTTGCGATTCTAAATAAACACTATAAGTGGTCTGTATGAAAGTATAAAAATCCACACCAAATGTTTAGATATGTTATTAAAAATAATTTGTTCTGTGCTTTTGTGAGTTGACATAATTATGGCTGGAACACTAATAAAATCCATGGTTTAGGTTTATAGAGTTTTGATAAATTATTTTTTTCCAGGGCAATACATTTTGAGTACAGATTTCTGTAAAGCAGTGCATGGTTAATTAAAAGTTAGTGGAGGAAATATGTCTATAATTATGTACAAGCAGCATCAGAATTTTTGTATGGATGTTTAGTACGTTGTATATTTAATATAAATAACACATATTTCCATCTACCTATTTAATCTGCCTACAGAGATTCACCATATTTCTCATACTTCCATCATACTGTTTAAAAAACAAGGTAGTACAGTAAAGGTGCAATGCATTTTGCTTTTCTTATTCACCTGCCTTGTCAGTTTTGCAGCTTACTTAGTATACCTCCAAAGATATAACCTTGTACAGATGCTGATTGCCATCATTGAACTTAAAAATATGAAAAGTTTAGGACAAGAGAAAATACTAATAGATGTTGATCTTAGATCTTTTACTGATGTCTTCCAAATTCTTTGTTTCTTGTTTTTAAACAGTCCTCTGCTTGCTGTCTCCTTTGGAATCTGCTGTGCAGTTCCAGCAATAACCTTGCTGGTCCTTGGAGTAAATCCTCTTATTGGTGCCTTAGGAGCCTTCAACATTTTCCTGTATTCCTGCTGCTATACGCCTCTGAAAAGAGTTAGCATTGTGAATACATGGGTAGGAGCTGTGGTTGGTGCCGTTCCTCCGGTCGTGGGTTGGCTAGCAGCAACTGGTAGTCTGGATGCAGGTGAGTATAAAGCGAAAACCCCATCATAGACAAGAATGGGGAAAATTCCTTTTAGCTTTGGGACTAGCAAAAAAATAACTGCAGTATATAAGTGCTTTGTTTCTCCTAAGTCTCTCTATTACAATAAAACATTCCCTTTTTAATCAACATTTACTGGAGTAGCCTTTACATTTTCCACAATCTATATCTTCCATGTTGAATTCTATAGCACTCCTTGCTTCATATTGATATATGAGTAAAAATCAAGAAGAGGTTCTTGGGCAACATACTCAGTGGCATGAGGCTAGCACCCTAATCTCAGGGTGGAAAAGAGTTTTTAGTAAGGATGAGATAACTCCAACAGTAAAGAGTAAAACACTTAAAAAATACTTTAATAATCAGCTGTTATATCCTGGGAATGGCTCCAGGCTTGGATACAATGGACTTTGTAATAGTGGGTAATAGTGGGTAATGCAATAAAGTCGCATAAAAAGGGGTAACATGCATATAAACCACACAGTTAGCTTGATTTCTGGTTCAAAGCTGATGGAGATCATGGTTTATTTTAAAAAGCTTAGAGGTAATGCAGTTCTAGAAAAGAATAGTATTGATGAATTGAAAAGATGTACAGTATTTATGTGGTTATGTAAGATTCATCTGTCACTGCTAGGTACTGTTAGTAGTTGGCAGGTATAGTCTGCAAGATTGCTTTCTTTAAATGCTATTCGATTAACAAAAAATCTTGGCAAGATAGGATTTAGAGGTTTTGCCTCATGGATTTCACAAAGGTACCAAGAAGAGAAGTGAAGTAGATCCTGAAGTAGGTATTTTGAGCTATTTGTACAACATCTATAGTACACTTGAACCAAAATGGAAGTAGACTGCTATTTTCTGAGTAGGGAGATGAGATGGCAGTGCAACTTTTCAGTTGATCTCTAGGAGAAACCAGAAACTGGGGGTCATGTGTTTTAGAAAATCCTTACCAGAAGGTTAGAGTGATTTCCTTGTACCAGAAGTTACATTTAGCCTGTGATTTTCAATAATACTCTGTTTGGATGTGTCAAAAACCAAGCAACCTGTTAATGTGCATATCTGTTCTGTGAAATTACCTGTGCCTGATCTCTTCCTGCTTAGCCTTTGCCACCAGCATTTTCACATACCTTGAAATCTTGCTGTCTATTTATTCCTAAGATATGAGCAATCTTTTAATAGCCAGGGGCTGTGCTTACCTTTTTTTTTTTTTTTTTTTTTTGAGGCCATGATGGAGTGATGGTACAAAGTGCATGGGGTGATTTTTTTCTCTTGAATTTTAGAAAAAGTTGAGGAGTTTGTTTAAATATATATATATGTTTAGCCAATTTTAGACTTTACAATTGTTTTCCTGATTTTAAAAGCTGCGACCAAAGGTGGCTTCACCTATGCCTTTGGTACCATGTGAAAACACTGCCTTTTATTGATCTTTCATGACCTCTTCCAAGCCAGTCTCACAATGCATGCGCACCAAGGAGTTTACTTGAAAGACCATTTCAAGTCAAGGCAAACAGTGAGACTGTTCAAGTACACCCACTTGCAAGAAAAAAAGTGTTCAAAATAGCCGGAATCCAGGTGGTGAAAGCAAAATTATAGTCAGGTCATCATCCATAAGTCTAGGAGTTCAAACATAAGTTGACAATTGGTCTGAGTTCCAAGGGGCAGCTTCCACAGGCAACAGGTTCAAGAAGACATGCATAACGTTACAATAACCAAAGTGGTTGTTTCCAACTGAGGTTGCTGGTGTCGATAGTCGTATCTGCTTCTGATGTAAACAACAAAAGCAGGACTACTCTGGCAGGCGAGAAACCATGCAAAATGCCTTTGCGTTCCTTGACCTTCTGCACAATGTACGTTAGGACTGGAGGGAAGTCTTGGATCTAGCTCCTCATCATGTTTCCCTGACTGCTAGGCTCTTCCACAGTCTCACATTTGTCCAATACCCTCCAGCAATTCCAGGTGTTCCATCTGGTGCATCAAATAGCATGGATCAGAACCTACAGATAACTGACATTTCATACCACTGAATCTGCCATATAAAAGTCTTTGGAGAGCATCACCATGGTTTTGCACAGGCAACTGCTTTGGCATGCTGAGCTTTGCAAATTCAGCTGTTTGCTCAATTTAAGCCTTATTTCAAGACATCTTCCATTAAATAGAAATGTATCCAATTCATGCCAGGTCTGTCTCACATCATTCTTTTATTATTGTTGTTGGACTTGCAGGCAGTAGCATTCACTCTGGAAGTTGTATTGAATTGCCACTTGCAGAGACATTTGGTATGCTCTGGGTCTGTTCTATGCAATTTAGTTAAAAGTTTTGATTGCATAGATTGCACATTCTCTCATTGTCAGTTTGGCATTTATGTTTTCATTGTAAATGTTGGAACTCCTGTCAAACATACAGGTTTGAAATGTAAGTAGTATTTCATTATTTTACATAATTTCTAGGATGGGCAGTACAAAAATCATTGTAAATCAATACAAAATTATTAATGAATGAAGGGCAGTTCTCAAAATATGTACTCTTAGTTCAGGACTTCATTTCATAAGTATTTATTCAAAAGTTACTCCAGAAGAGAAAAGGGAAAGGGGGAGGATTTTTTTTAAAAAAAAAAATTTTTGAAAGACATATTGTGAATACCTTTGTTAGTGTGGGCAAGGAGACAGACTTCCATGCCAGATTTCTGGAATCCATTAGTACTTCATCATTAATTAGCATATATAACTTTAAGTAAAAAGGCAGAAATACATTTGTGCATGGTTAAAAATAGAGAAAGTGAAGTTCTCTATTGAAAAAGTAATTCAACAAGGAAGAGAGAATTAGACAGAAAGAAATCCAAGATTTTATTGGCACTTGCTGTATTTTATTTTTTATGGGAAGGGGAATTTGTTTATTCACTTTGTTAAATCTAGCCATTTAGAGTGACTCATCAATTCGTTTTTCCTTTGGGCAAGAGTTTATTACTAATATATCCTCCTTCTTCTTGATTCATGACATACCATCTAGTCCTATTTAGTGGTTCTACAATTCCATGGCAAGAATTGTGCTGTAAACCAGATAATCTAAAAGCCAATTTCAATTTTGCAAATAAAAATATTTAAAAATGCAGTTAATCTAGGTAGAAAGGATTAGTCAAAAGTATTTATATATTCACAGACCTCTCCTGAAAGTGAAGGGTTTTTTTTCATATTAAAGATAAATTGTGATAGTTGAAATATAGCACAAGTATTAGTATTTATGAAGAACTTTTATTTTTTTTTAACATTCCTTTTATTTTTTTACAAAAAAAAATGCAAAGAACAAAATTATGCATCAAAATGAGAGAAATCTCCATTTCTCAATGGGTCTTTTTTATCTAATAACTTGCATTTCTAGTATTATTTAATTTTCTTGTTTACATGTGAAAATAAAAGTCTAGTGTATTTTAGGAATTGATATATATTTAAATTTATTATGCCTCAAATTCAAATCATTATTGTGGTTAATAGACTATCATTAATTCATATGTATAATTTGTTAGTTGATGAAAAAACTAATTTTAAGTTTTGGGTAGGCTTTCTGAGTTGCACTTTCATTATTACAATTATTATTGTAATATCAGTTATCAGCATCTCAGTGGTCTCTGCCTTAATTTTGTAAATTTTTGCAGGCACCTCTCCCTTGTATCAAAATCTTGTTTTTGTTTAGTTCCAAACAGCAAGTAGAAATTTAAAATAATAAATTTAATAAGGGAAACCAGAAAAAGAAAGACAGATTGGAACAGAATAACCCTAATTACAGCAAGTAATTGCTGTATTTACCATCTAAAAGTCAAGATTTTTCTATTATTGCCACATTTCCATATGAAAGCAGTAGATCCTGCTAGCCTTGCAAGATGGTGTCTAGTTCCCACTTCCGCAGTGGACTCCAGAGACCGTAGACCAGAGCGTGGCATCTTCATGCTCAGAGAATGTATCCAATGTGAAACAATCCTATTTGCAAGAGGGATGTTTGCAGAGAAGGCTTCATCAGATAAGAGGATTTACTCTGGTACAGTCGTGATGGTGGCATGGCAGATAACAGCCTGGCAACTCTGTTAGACATTAGAGACCCACAGTGGCCTAGACCCATTGGTATTACTGGGTCCAAGAATGTTTATCTCAAGGGACTATTTAGTTTATCTCAGACGCCCCACTTCTGCCTTCTATTTTTCCTGAAAGACATCTTGCCCTAATTTTCATTCATTTTCAGATAATTTAAATAATTCCTGGGGCTGTGGAATTTATAGACTGCCTGTGTGTACTAATGTTAATCACACTGAGGCTGATTTTCAAATTGCCTTGACTTTGTAATTCAAATTGGGTCGTAGGGTAGACATTAATTATGTCAGCCCACATCTATTTACAACTGGGGATTTTAAACTGGGCACTTCTTATCAGTAAGTGACAGGTGGCAGATGGATAGGTTTAACAACAAAACACCAAGAGGAAAAGAAAAAGACAATTGTGTGTGTAGCCCTTCCTCTGGAAAAGCCCTCAACTATCCAGAAGTAGGGTAGTAAAGAAAAACTCTTCACTTTGTTTGAAGCAATGGCAAACTTCAAGTGAAGTTTTCTTCAGTAGTTAGGAAGATAGTTTTGAACTACCTTCAAGCAAATGTGTAACTGGTTGCAAAAAAAAGTTGATTGGGGGAAAGCTTCTTTGCCTGGACCATATTATTACTGGTCTTGGGGAATTATATAGAGAATTGAGTTGCATAGATCTTTAGTAAAACCCTGATTTTTTTTTATCTTCTTCAACAATGACAGCAACTGAAAAATATTTTACCCGGTTTGTAAAAGAGACAAAACTACAATAGTGATGGATAGTACAAGGTACTTGAAGGCAAAATACTGTGCTGCTTATCTGAGAAATATGGAAACATATGGGTAACGCTTGTAGGCAGTTTTAAATGTAATAAGGCAAAAGTCAGTTGATTCTTCTTTCCCAGTCATATTGCTCATTCTGCCGTTTAGATACCTGAGGGATTGATGCAATCAAAGTCAGGGCCTGGTCAATAAATTCATTGTCATCTTCACTGTACACAGCTGTGTTAAGTTCCTAGTGCTTTCAAATAAAAGAAAAAAATACTCAACCATCCATATGGGACAGCTGCTCCAGTTTGTTCTACCCTGGTTCTCTATTACAAAGTAATCAGCAGGGGGCACCAAAGTAGTAGCAAGAACAATGAGTTGACTTGACAGCAGTGTGTGAGAATAATAGGACCGAAATTGATTTGATTACAGCCTCATTAACTGAAACAATATTATGGAAACATATTGTAAACATGTTATGAATACAGCCTTGGATGCTTGTTGAAAATTCTAATTCAAGAGGTGATGAACTCCTGTTTTAATTACTGCATTACTCATTCTCTCTCTTCATCTACTATTCTCCTTCCACTCTCTTATTTCTGTTCAGAGCTCTGCTGCTCAATATTTCCCATCCTTTGGGCAAGATAAATCTTTCCATTTGTCAATCCAGGGGAAGTACTTGGTTGTGCCTGCAAGGACTTGCCATTCTTTTTCTTTCTTGCTCCTTTAAATTTTATTGTTGATTCAAGGATGGAGGAAGAAAACAACAGCTGGTAATAGGGAAAGGCCCTAGGAGGCATTGGGCCTTTATCATCCTTCTGGAAAGCATCGAACAATGTGGTTGCTTGGAAGTAAGTTCCAGGTAGATGTATTTTGATCATACTGGAACCACACAAAATTCAGTATAATCGGAGCAGGTGTTTGATCTCCCACTGGAAATGAATCAGACTTTTACAGAGCTTCTCTTCTTCTGTTCTTGTTTACATTAGAAATTAAATCACCTAAGTTGTCTGCTTTCTTGGAAGTGAAGGGAAGAAGTTACCGTATTTTTTGTAGTATAAGGCACGTATAAGACTATAAGAAGCACCAAGATTTTGAAGAGGCAAATTAAAAAAAAAAAGGTTTTGCCTTCCCCCCCCCCCCAAAAAAAGGGCATGAATAGCCTTTAGGAAGCTTGTAGAGTGCTTCTGGTGGTGGGGCATAAATGAACAAAAACCGGCTCATTTTTCATAAAAACTGGCCCATTTTTTGTCAAAAAAGAGGGATGCATAGACTTTAGGAGGCTTATATAGTGCTCCTGGGGATTGGGGGGGGGGGATTGAACAAAAAATTCAACAAAAATTCAACAAAAAATGCCCCCTTTTTCTTTCATTTCTGCCCTCCCCAGCACCCAGGAGCACTGAAACACTCACTGAAACTAGTGAGTGCATAATTTTGTCTACTACTGATAGCTTTGATAGTTATTATATTATGCTCAGGTTTAATTATTATTTTTGAAGTTCTTTTTTGTTTATGAATGATGACACCATGACATGTGAGTTTGACAACCCTGATTTAAAACAACCAATAGCCTAGCCCTTTTAAAAAATACCTGATATTTTAAAAAAATAAAAACACTCTGAGACTTTGTTCATATAATTATTGGAAAATAAGCTCCAGTGAATTTGAAGTGACTGATTATTCTCATATCAGTTTAATTGGAGCTCCTACTTTAATCATGCAGTGTACTGGTTCAGGTGGGAAAAGTTGATTATTTCTATTAAGGATTAAGTGACACTTAAGTAACTTAGTGATTCTATGGAAGAAAGGAAGCAGCCTGTGGTTAACTTCTCCTGCAGAGAATTGATGCATTCAGGTTTGCTTTGAAGCAGATTAAAAATGAAATGTCAAAATGCAACTCATATTGTAAATTCTTCCCATTTGGGGACGTTGCAGTTGTGTTCATACCACAACCATTGTTAACAGAAATATGGTTTATTCTGCTAATACAATTTTCTGGGTATCCCTGCCACACTGAGCTATGAACTGTCATGCAGGCAAGGTTCACACAACACACAAGATTGAAATGTGGCTAAGGTAATTTGCAGTTCTGCTTATCATGGAAACATAGTATGTTTGATTTGGAGATATAAGAAATTTAAGCTAGTTTGGAACTGCAAATCAACTGAGGCTAATGCAAGAATAAACACACACATTTTATTTACTATTTTTGTATGCCATTTCCAAAAGATATGAGCATCTGACAATAAAAATCAATTCATAAACAAAAAAGAACTTCTTCAAAAATAATAATTAAACCTGAGCGTAATATAATAACTATCAAAGCTACCAGTAGTAGACAAAATTATGCACTCACTAGTTTCAGATCTTCATCCCAACATCCAAACTGGATCTCTGTAGTGAGGAAATTCCAAAGTATGGCAACAGCAATAAAAATATTCATTTCTTGGATCACATCAACACTACAGCTATTTTTCTACATTGAAAGTAGTTCACAATTGTGCAGCCTGCATGACTTTTGCATGAAGTAATTTATATCTAATTGGGGATCAATTGTAAAATTAACACTTTCTCTTGTAAATCACTACATTCATATAAAAAAGCTAAGCAAGATGCCTTTCTTGTTGGTGTATATTTTCCAAAGCAAAAACTGTACATTGCTGAACAGAAGAGAGTTATCCTATTTCAATAGACAAATTTTAATAATAAAAAGTAGCATGACCTATTGTGTTATATCCATAATCCTTGACCTCAGAAGTCACTTTTTTCATTTAAAACTAGTTTTTATAATCTCTTTAAAAACTGAATATTTGACCTTTTTAGGTCATTGGATAATTCAGCCAAGGGTAGATATTTTTAAGCAGCCATTGTGGTCCATAAAATAAAAGCACATCTTAAATTAGAATTAATGAAAGTTAAACGTTCTCTATATTTACTCAATATATTTCCATAAAAGTCTGGATCGCTGATAAAAGAGATATACTTAGCTTAATTATTTTGAAGAAAATAATTTATATTTTAAACAAATTAGATTTTTTTAAAAGAATCTGTTTTCAATTGTTCTTGCATCATAGCAACCTTGCCACCTTCTCATCAGAATATTTTCCATCATCTAGGTTATATAAAATATATATTTAATGTGTTGTACAGCGTAGAAATTAAACTAATGTCATGTTTTAGGAATTTTAACAAATCTGTCAACCTATTATAGTTATAACTTCTAAAAAATAGTTTGCCTATTTTGCTTGATCAGTTTTATTGGTGGCAATATTCAGATAATGGAAACAAAGTTGTTTATACATAAATAAGGCTCAGTTATACTAAATATCAATTTCCAGGTTAAATATTAAAAAATAATCTCCCAATCAGCAATGTACAGCTTTTGCTTTGGGAAATATACGCCATCAAGAAAGGCTTCTTGCTTAGTTTTTTTTATTTGTTATGTAACTGACATTAATGTTTCTTCTATTGCAAAGTGTAGCTGAATATATCCTTGTTTCCTGATTTTAATATCAGTTGTTCAAATCAGCGTTTCTTAAACATCTAGTCTGAAGGCCCCTTGGAAGTACCCCAAGACCCTCTTAGGGGTTACACAAAATCAAAATTATTTATTGCCAGATATTGAAGGTATTAGCAAAAATTTAAAATTGTCAATCTTCTCATTATTATTTTATTTTGTTACATAAGTAGGATTTTTTTCACACATACCATGACAAAAATATTGCTCAATGCCATTAGGACAATTTGTCCATCCTCTTATGAATAAAAAAGATTTTCCTGTTATGCTTTGAAATTTGATTGCATGAAACTTCTTTGGACCTGTGAAATCCAGTTAAGCTTCTGAGCCTAGTAATGCTTATTCAAAAGTCTCTCCTGAAAGACAGATTTTTTGAGGAGACTATTGGGTATCTTTGCTAAATTTAGTGTCATAAGATCTAGTGTCATTAGTATCTAATGATTTAATAGTGTTATTTTTACCTGATTCAATAAATAAATATTGTACATTCTATATTAATATTTAAAACCGTAAATATCAATAAATATAAGCCATGTAAAACAGAAGCTCTGTTGGGATCCTCCATAATTTTTAGAAGTGGGAAGAAGTTGTGAGAAAAAAAGTTTAAGAAACACTGATCTAGACTAAGGGAGATTAATTTATTTAGTATCTTATAAGCTAGGACAACCTAGGATTTTTATCAAAACCAATTAAAACAACCATACAATCCTTCTAAACAGAGGTTCTTAAAGTTTGAATTTAAACTGCAGAATACCTACATTACATAACTGGTAAAGTCTTAGGCATGCATTCCCCACCACCAACCACCAATGTGCACATACTTTCTCCCTAAATATATCAATTGGCTCCTAGAATGTGGAAATAATTTTAAAATTCCTTCATATTATTCAAAAAGAATTACCCAAATTGTGTGTTTAACAAAACAGTGTTTTTTGGTAGCTAAAGCAATAAACATTGCCTTTAGGAACAGTAATAAGACTTCCAACATCTGTTTTGAGCTGATATTGTTACCATTCAGTGTTGACTATACAATGCCTAGTTGGCAGTCTCTGTTATATGCATATGAAGCCAGAAACCAAGACTTTGAAAGAGGTAGCAAATTGGTTTGAAGTTCCAATTTGGAAATTGTAAATGATACAAAGTTGAACGAACAAAAGTTTTACATTTCAAGACATTTTGCAAAACATTACCACAAGTTTCCATTCAGATATACTGTATGTATTCAGACATAACTAGAGATAAAACATGGGGGTTTTTTGTGCGCAGTAGATTTATATACTGATCTTTAATAGAATGGTGAATAACTACTTCTGATGTGGAAGGGATTAGTTCAAACAGTGTTCAAGTGCAAATTTGCAGATTTTATTTTTAATACAGGCACATAGATTATAACAGAAAAACGAGCTTCAGTAGTGGAGCAGAATATATTTTTAATAGAAACTGTAGATCAGAGAAGTTACTATTAGCCAAAAAAGAGTGGAAGGAAATACATACCATGGCAAAAATATTGCTCAATACCATTAGGCCAATTTCTCCATTCTCTTGTGAATAAAACAGATTTTCCTGTTATGGTTTGCAATTTGAATGCATGAAATTAGTTCAGAACTGGACCTGTAAAATTCAGTTAAACTTCTGGGTCTAGTAATGCCTATTAAAAGTCTCTCATGAAAGACAGATTTTCTGAAGAGACTATTGGGTGTCTTTAGTAATTGTTAGGGTCATAAGATTCAATCTTTTGAAGCATATGATTTTGAACATGGACTGTAATTATAAGAAAATGTTCCATAATTATTGTGACAATTACAGCGCCCAAGTGCCTGAGCTCTTATTATAGGATGGTTCTCATTTTCCCTTTAATTTTTGCTTTTGCATCAACTTTTAAAGTTGTCCAAAAATATATAACTGACAAACAGAATAAATAGAACCACATTTTATACAAAATAAGGTTCTTGTTTTTACCCTGTATGTTTAAACCTTGTACTCTTGATTTGTACAGAGCAACAATAAAATGCTATGGCACATGGATTTTGTAGTGCTTAATGGGTTACATGCTTATCCACATGTATAACATTTTCACCTATATATTGTATATATCTAAATTACATGGCTATCACAAGATCAATTTCATTCTTTTCTGCTTAATAAACCTGCTCCAGAAACATGGCAAGATAATATTCAAGTGCCATTTTATTTAAACTACTTTTCTATACCTCTTGAAAGCAGAATGACTGCTTTTGGAAAATCCGCAGCCACTTTTCCTGATTGTGTAGGGCATACAGAAACTATCAGAGATAGGTAGTCTTTCAAATAGTAATGAAGAGCTTTATAGCCATAACCAGCTTCTTGTATTGCACTCAGAAGCCAATTGTCAAGCAGGAGATCTCACAGAGAAGAGGTATCACATGTACATAGAAAGGCATGTCTGTTACTGCCTGAGCTGCTGCATTCTGGACCAGTTGTACCTTCAAGGCTTATCACACTTCGTCCACTTACGAAGTGACTAAGGTATAAATGGTCATATAGAGTGTATTTTCATTCCAGGAATTTTGCAGCTCTTTTGTAAGATATAATGTCTGACTAAATTGCACTTTTCTGAGTTAGGATATGAAAAGTAATGCTTTATTCTGTTTTTTTTTAATAATTCCATTTTATTAATAAACATTGTGATTCCATTTACCCAGAGAGATCATTGCTAATGGTAAATTCTAATTAACTAGGCAACAATTGAAGGGGGCTTACCTGAAAACAGAGACACTAAGATCAAGAATTAACTAGGAGTTGTTCTTTCTGAGAATGTTTTGTTCAATGTTTTTATTTCATATACATACATACATACATACATACATACATACATACATACATACATACATATATATATTGTATTTATGCTGATAAATAAATAAACATATAATAATATATAATAATAACATAACATATATAACATATAATAATAATAATACATATAATACATATAATACATATAATACATATAATACATATAATACATATAATACATATAATACATATAATATATAACATTTGGTCATCTGTCACCTGATTCTATCACCTTATTTCTTTCGCATACAAAGCAAGTAAATAGAAGCTACATGGGCAAACTACATAAAATGTTCCTTGCAGCTGCATTAAGTATACCTTTCACTGCCTTGGGGCAAGCAGGCTATGACAAGATGATTTCTGCATCTGCAAATGATTTACTGGCTATATAAAATAACAAATAGAAAGTTCAGCCAAGTTGTTGTTGTTGTTGTTGTTGTTGTTAACATTTGCTGTGGCCTCCAACTCCAGAAGACTGGGCATTAAAATTTTGAAGAACCGAATAATACAACATTACCGCTCAGACTACAAGACAATTCTAGCAATAAAATTTCTATTATTGAGATAATCCATTTTAGCCACTGTATAAACAATTGAATGTTTTAAATTTCTCTTTTTGCAGGATCATTAGTGCTTGGAGGAATTCTTTACTCCTGGCAGTTTCCTCATTTCAATGCTCTGAGCTGGGGCCTCCGTGAAGATTACTCCCGAAGTGGCTACTGCATGATGTCTGTCACTCACCCTGCATTGTGCAGGCGAGTGGCTCTGCGTCACTGCTTGGCCTTAATTGGACTCTCGTCACTGGCTCCTGTCCTTGATGTGACCACGTGGATTTTCCCTGTAATTTCTCTCCCATTCAACTTATATATTTCCTACCTTGGCTTTCGTTTCTACAGAGATGCAGACCGTGCCAGCTCGAGGAAGTTGTTTTTGTGCAGCCTCTGGCACTTGCCATTGCTCATTTTTCTTATGTTAGCCTGCAAGAAGTCATTGGCCCATGAGGACAAGCCAAAGCAACCTACCACCTGAGATTACCTCATGTTGAAAAAGTCATGTGTTTCAATATTAAACATGGCTTCAGAAGCTTGTCTTCCAAATGGACAGTTTTGATTAGAGCCAAGGTGGCGCAGTGGTTAAATGCAGCACTGCAGGCTACTGCTAGATCAGCAGGTCAGCGGTTCAAATCTCACCGGCTCAGGGTTGACTCAGCCTTCCATCCTTCCGAGGTGGGTAAAATGAGGACCCAGATTGTTGGGGGCAATATGCTGACTCTCTGTAAACCGCTTAGAGAGGCCTGAAAGGCCTATGAAGCGGTATATAAGTCTACTGCTATTGCTATTGCTATTGATTAATCATGGCAAATGGAAGAAGTTGGTGTTGATATGATCTGAATTGTTTCTGTGCAATAAACACAGTGTTTATTATTTTAAAATTAAATGATTTCGTTTAAGGCACTTTCATGGCTCTTGGGTTTGAATGTTGTGATTATTATTTATTTATTTTAGTGCTATCCCACTCCTTTAGAATTTCCCAGAGTACTGCAGAGAAAATATTTTGTAAAGATAAATGTTCAGTAATAGCATAAAGAAGTATATCATAATACTCTTGGTAATGCATTGTACTATAGCTTTATAAAACCATTATGCAAAAGTTAATCCCTTTTGTGACAATAGCACATCTGAGATAACTATATCTGTCTATAATCCTAAGCAATACTTGTCCTATATTTGAAACGACCTACTGTTTCTTCAACCACTTTCCTAAGCTTGGACAGTTATAAACTGCTTCCTACATAAAACCTGCTTTTAAATGACCCCTTTTGTCCTAATATGATAATGTTGTATTGTATGAATGAAACAGCCACATTTCCATTTGCTTCTACCTTCTCTGACATTTTGAGACTAACTCCTCCCTATTATTTATATATTTTGAAAGACAAACATATCTCTTTCTCAAATGACTCTTAAGATGGTTTGACTAGCAAACAATATGTCAGCTATGTTTACATAAAACTTATTGATTGGCTTACACAGCAGAAGGTAGTGACTGACAAAATGGCTTCAGGGCAGATGGTAAATTTGATCAATACATTATATTGCATAACTTGGGGGAATGTGGTGGAACAGTGGCTTAATGAAGTGAGCTCCTGCCGCTTGCTCCCCAGCTCCTGCCCACCCAGCAGTTCAAAAGCACTGCAATCGTGCAAGTAGATAATTGGGTACCACTTTGGTGGGAAAAATCTAGCTGCATTGCAGAGAACAGAAGCCGGTGTTGGACCTTGCCAGACACGAGGCAATGGAACACGAGGCGAGGTGAGACTAGCAGAGTAGCCCAGAAGAGCCAGCAACCCAAGGTCTACTAGTCATTTGTTATAATCTAATTCGCCCTCTGCAGTACAAGGATAGGCACACAAGGGCTGAACAGAATGAACCAGTAATTTTAAGTGGTTGGGACTGCATTGTGTCTAGCATTGGCAGATTTCCCTGACACTATATGCTATGTGCTAAATAAATAAGCCTCATAACTTGATAGAAAAATATTCCAACTGCCCAGGAGGAACTCTTTATACTACTTTTATTTGTTTAAGGTTGCCTTTCAATTAAAATTCCAAAATGAAGCTTTGGAAGAAACAGAGTCCCTCTATAGATCAGTTTGTATTAAGATTGATCATGATCCTGTATAAGTTTCCTGACTTCCATCACTCTTTCATGTTATATTTCATCAAGCACCTTTGGTGCAAGTTGGAATTGTAAATGGAGGAGATCATCTGAGTTTGGCAACTGAGAAAACATTTTGAACCAATCAAAAATAGCCATAGGGTGAAACCTTTATGAATGATTAGCCACAGAAACAGACACTTGCTTATGACTTCAAGACGTTATGAGTACAAAATAATTTATACCATAGCATAATTTTAATAACTATTTTTATATCATCGTCTCAATATTCTCAATGCCATCTATGCACTTTAAAAACAAAAACATGTAAAGTGTGATACCAAGCAATAAAAAGCATAATCAATAGATTTTATTTAGTCTCATCTACAGTGTAATTTACTCTGCAACATTTCCCAATGTAGGGTCCAGAATTAAAATAGCCATACTTGCTCACACTTTTTTGCATTCATTTATATACATAGAAATTAAATTAAACTAATAGAGTGCAGTCTTAAGTCCTGCAATAGTATCCCAGAAGCCATGTAATAGAATGGTATCTTCTTCCGAGGAGAGACTGGTGTGGTTTCAATAGGAGAAAACTCATAATGGACAATGTCTCCACTACATACTGGCATGCAGATCTAAAGTATCTACACTATCCCCAATGGATTATGTAGTTCTCCTCAACTCGTTTGTGCAGACCACACCAGAGGTGAGTTGCTCCCGGTTTGGCTGAACCAGTAGTGACGGCGGCGGGAGGCTCTACCCATCTCCTGGACGCTAATGTTCATGCACCATTATTAAAGAACAATCTACCCACTTAACTTTAAACAACCAAAAACTGAATAGAAGAGATTGTAGTCCTGAGGCATAATCATGACATGACATCATCTTACTATTTTACCAGGAAAAGCAACCTCAGTTTACTATGTTTAATACATTTATGTGCAAAGTTTCTCCTTAATTTGAATAACTATGTGGTAAGCTAACTATGTGGTGGCTCAATGGCTAAGATGCTGAGCTTGCCGATCAGAAAGGTCAGCGGTTCGAATCCTTAGTGCCACGTAACAGAGTGAGCTCCCATTACTTGTACCAGCTTCTGCCAACTTAAAAATTTGAAAGCATGTAAAAAAAATGCAAGTAGAAAAAATAGGAACCACCTTTGGTGGGACGGTAACCGCATTCCATGCACCTTCGGCATTTAGTCATGCCGGCCACATGACCATAGAGATGTCTTTGGACAGTGCTGGCTCTTCGGCTTTGAAACAGAGATGAGCACCGCCCCCTAGAGTCAGGAACGACTAGCACATATGTGTGAGGGGGACCTTTACTTTAAGCTCACTAGCAAAATAGTTATATTGAAGTGTCACAACATCAATTACCAATTACTGAATACTCATTAATTAATCAGATACTAATAAAAATAAAATATACTAATAAAAATCTTAATGCTTTCAAATATTAACTAAGCATTCTGTAGTTTCAGTGAAACATGCCAGGCTGAGATTATGGTTTGTTTGGTTTTTGCCTATTTTCTTTTTGCCTGGAATGCGGGTGAGGGGACTTTCGTTGTGCAGAACCTAAGACCAACAGGATGAAGCAGTGATTTTTCATTCCTGGTTCTTAATATTTCCTATTGGCAGAAATGAACACAGTCATCGATCACTTTTAAATGCTTTTGAGGGCTTGGGGGCTGAAAATGACAATTTGGTTTAGTGGAAGTTTGAATGTGCCCCTAGAGAAAATTTTGAAACAGGAAGTGCCCATTGCATTGCTCATTTCATTCAGTGTGTGAGTTAACAGTGCATTTATTTTCTCTCTCTGATTTGTCTGAAGAAACTAAATGAAAACAGTAGTTCCACTTTTGTAGGAGCTTCCTGAACACGAAATGTTTATAGCAACATGGGAAAGACTCCTGTCTAAAATTCTGAGTAGCTACTGTCAATCATTCTCTAATCTACTGCCTTGCTAATGTGTTGGGTTATAAATCCCATTAATAGCAATGGTGGTGGAATTACTAAAGCCTAGTAACATACAATTGGAAGAAGCCACTGCGGGCCATAAATTCCAGCACTCTGCTCAGGGCAGGTATCCTGTTTAAAGCACCCCATGCCATCCATGGCCTATAAATGAAGTGGGGGGAGGAGATAGATAGATACTGATAACCATCTAGTCCTTGCTTCAGCACATCAAATGAAAAGCCCACTATCTGACTCAGTTAATTTGTTCCACTGTCACATTACTTTTTATATTAGATAGGCCACACCCATCCCTTTATATTAAATTTTCTAATATTACTTTCCATATTTTAACTATATTTTTCCATGCACTAAATACTAGAACAAAGTGGAACATGTCTTAACTTCTGTGTGACATCCTTTCATCTATTCAGGATAGAAATTGCATAGCATTTAGACTTATACATCACCCCATGGTGCTTTAAACTACTCTAAGTGGTTTATAGTGTCCCCCAACAATCTGGATCCCCATTTTACAACCTCAGAAGGATGGAGGGTGGAGTCAACTTTGAGTCCCATTAGGATCAAACTTCAGGGCGTAGTCTGAGTTTTCTTGCAATACTGTACTTTAACCCCTGCACCACCAGAATATATTATATCCCTCCTCAAAGTCAAATATATTGAACCATAAATGCATATCTCACTCTAATAACTCAACAAACCATTAGCTTTAGGAATATCATATCCCATATTAATACTTTCTGAAAAAAATACACTGAACTAACATTTATATAGATGCATTATCATTATATCTGTATATTATAGCTAGGAAAATTGGAATGCCAAAAACCCAGCTCCATTACTCATCCAGGGAGTATATTGAGTTGTAGGCAATTTGTAGACAAGGTGGTTCCTCCTGTCTATTGTGAATTAAGGCTAAAATTGTGACCACTTCCCATAATCTATCTTAACACTTCATTTTAATTCTTTGGGAAGATTAGGGAGGTTCTGCTACTTTCAGGAGTCTTGTTCGGTTTTCATTAAAAAAAAAAAAAAGAATATTTTTTGCTGAACTCTGGATCATGAAACAGAACGAAACACAAATTCCTTTTGTCTGCAACTAAAAGGCTGGATGGTGTTGAAAGTAGGGGAAACAGTTACAAGAGGAGATCAAGCAAAGTGATCTGGATTTATTTAAGTAAACTTGGGAGCAATGTGGTGTTATGTATTATAACGGAAAATAAGAAAATGAAATTTGACAACGAAAAGCATTCAACATGACACATTGGAAAGGAATACCAAATGTATAATTACCAAACTGGGAGGAAGATTGTCTAGGTTCTAGCATTACTGAGGAGGAATTAGAAGTCACGGAATGAATCTGAAGTGGAGCCAGCAATATAGTATTTCTTAAAACACAACATAAACTACTTGCAGTGGTTTCAACAGCAATCCCAGCTTGCCAGACAGGGAGAAGGTAACAGTGTTATTTGATTTGGCACAGATGAGGTCTCAAGTGCAGCCTCGGGTCCAGTTGTGGTCACCATATTGAAAAAGAAGATTAAACTAAAGTAAAATGTGTAGAGAGCTGACATTATGGAATATAAGATGTAGAAAGACAAACTGGGGGACCTCAGAAAAGGGATGGAGAGACCAATCAGAGCTCTCTCCTGTAGTTAAAGCACTCTCCATGCTATGAAAGTTTTATCTGAAGCATCTGAAGAAGAGAGTGGTTAAACACAAAGCACGGTGCTTTCATAAATGCCTATTTTTCACTTCTTGCCTGAAGTGGTTCATTTCAGATAGGAAGTAGGCATCACAGATAAAGCAGTGACACCATAATATTATAGGTAAAGGTAAAGGTTCCCCTTGCACACATGTGCTAGTCATTCCCAACTCTAGGGGGTGGTGCTCATCTCCATTTCAAAGCTGAAGACCCAGTGCTGTCTGAAGATGTCTCCATGGTCAGGTGGCCGGCATGACTAAACGCTGAAGCGCACGGAACACTATTAGCTTCCTATCAAAGGTGGTTCCTATTTTTACTACTTGCATTTTTACATGCTTTCGAACTGCTAGGTTGGCAGAAGCTGGAACAAGTAGCTCACTTCATTACACAGCACTAGGGATTCAAACCGCCGAACTCCCGACCTTTCTGATCCACAAGCTCAGCATCTTAGCCACTGAGCCACCACATCCCTTTCATAACATTATACATGACTGCTAATCTAAACATCTGATTTGTATTCAGACCACTGCATGCCCATTTAGAAAAAGAATGCAACTTAAAGTGTGTGTGTGTGTGTGTGTGTGTGTGTGTACACATTCAGGCAGAGATTTATGGGCCAAAGAGTTCAATTCCCATCATTTCCTAAGTGCCTTTCTAGAAGAACTAATGCCTGTGTAACAATTCTGATCAAGATTGACTGATTGATTGATTTAGTGCAAAAAACCCTTCCTACATCTAAACTGAAAAGGTCATGCCAATTAATCTTCTGGGCATAAAAAGTCAGATTCTAGTGTCATCCCATTCTTTCCTGATCTGCCAGTTTCTTAATTGTAAGAATCTTTCCATGATATTTTTAATGAAGTATGCAGAATCTCATCATACGATTGGAATAAATAAGTTGTTTGGAAACTGTAATCTTGAAAGAAAATTACTCAGAGAAGATGTAGAATGTCCAGTTATGAAAACTTTTAAGGAGCAATGGATGATGCTGACTCTGATCTTTCTCAGGGCTTTTAGGACCTGATTTTCTAGGAATTGGGGTGGATGGGTGGTTTTCAAATTCATATCTCAAAGCAGATGATGGGTTTACTTTATTGCTACTCAGTTTTGTTTGAAGAAATGTCATATTTGACATAGACAGACTTAAGCAGTTTTTAAAGATGAGGGATGTTTTGCTGTGGTGGTCTTAAAGGGCTTTGAGCAGCAATGTGCTAGCCTTGCATGGAACGAATTTAAATGAAACGTTGAAGCCACTTTTCCTTCCGGCCCACTTCAAAAGACTGTGGCAATGTGTCCTCCGGGGTCTCCCTCCCTGCAGGATCCAACAGGAGATGTGAAAACATCTGCTCAAGCCAGGCTGGAGCCTTTTCAGCCCTTGTTTTCCCCTTGCTAATAATTGTCAATGTTCTGTCATCTGGAGAGGAGATGTTGTATGTTCTCTCCCAGGTATTCTAATGCTAATTTGTTTAGAGAGAGGGAGGGAGAGAGGGAGGGAAGGAGGGAGGGAGGGAGGAGGCTAAACAGATGAGAACCATTTGGTTGTACTTCATTTGTTAGGAAATGCAAAGTTTTCTTGGGAAGATATTAAATGTTACCTTAGCTATACCCCAACACTATATGTTTCAAAAGACGCAAGTCAGTGGGGAACTGCACTCCATTAATCAACCTTTTTCTTTAAAAAGAAAAAGAAAAAAGACAGAATAATGCAAACATTTGATAAATCTGTGTCATTATGTCTACAGATCAAAGAGCTTTGCATATGTATTTATGCAAGGGCCAACCTAGGAAACAATAATAGCAAACATAGACAGCTTTGCAAAAATAAAAATTAGCCTGTTCTAATCTGTAATTACCAGGGAAATGTGCAAGGTAAGAGGTTGCTGGCTGTGAAGCTTTTAAACCTAAAATGCCAATAGGATGGAGCTGCGATCGTTTGAGTGCCAGCAACAAATTTCAAGCCTGGAAAATCTGAAGCTGGCTAATATTGCTAAATGCCATGCACTCAGTTTGAGTCTGGCTTAGCACCACAGCAATGTGTACAAAAGTATAGACGATAAATAAAGATCAAATCATTCGTAATGCAATTTTTCATGCAGATGACATTCATGATGAAATTCAGTGATCTGAATCCAGCAACCTGTTATTCCTTTAGAAATGTTAACATAACATTTCTAAAGGAATAACAGGTAAGAGTCAGCTCTAAGCTTCTGTCTTGTGTTTGTTTTGCTTTACTTTAGGGTGGGAGGTTTTTTTTTAACTTTTTTTCCCATAACCACTTTTACATCATTAATCTTACAGTGTGTCACCTGGGTACAATCTTTCTATCTTCATATTTAACAGTTACATCATTTTTAATCTATTTTTAATCTTACCTTTACATTTACATTTCAATTGCCTTTTAATTCAACTCCTCCCCTATAATGGTGGGAGTTCTTTTAAAGGGAACAGAAATCAGGTAAGATACAAGGGAGCTAAGGAACCATATTTTAGCTTTGCATGTTTGCAAATCTACCTGTTAGTGTACAGTTTATTGCATATCATGTAAAAGTGCAGAATGAGTGAATTCTCTAAACTATGGCTTCATTTAGACTGATCTTCCAAATATACAGTCCTAATTATATATGTAAGGACGGAATTCTGAAGTATAAAAGCACTGGAACCGGAGAAAGTATACATGAGTATTGGAATGAACATCAGTTCAACATACACAAACTCCATGTTAAATTCACAAAAGGTTTTGTTCCTTTCTCTTTCTGAACTGCAAAAACCATGCACTTGAACTCAAGAGATATAAATAGTAAGAAAGAGAATTTATTTTATTTCTTCACATGCACAGCCTCCCACTTTCCCCTTGCACTCAACCACAATTGTTCTCTGTGTCCTCCAGAGCTGTTCTAAATATTCCTACCTTTTGATTCTCTAACCCTCCCCTCGGGCAGCATCCACACTCCATCCATCTCACTAAAAACTTTCTTTGACATCCAGCCCACATTTCTTTCTTCCCTCCATTCTGTCACATCACTCCTACTCATCTCTCCTTGGAACACTTGAAAATGCTCCTTCCCGTTCAAGCCAAATGGCTGTGAGCCAACAAAAGACTGGTGATTGCAAAAAAAAAAAAAAAAAAAAAAAAAAGGGCTTAAAACTTTCCAGCAGGGAAGGAGGGAAGGGGGAGAAGTCTAATGGCTTCCGGTTTCTTGGAAGAGGAGATGGAATGGTGAGATGTTTATGATGAAGCGGAAGAACATACCTCCTCTCAAATCAACCAATGAAAACCAGTTAAGGGCCCATGTTAAAATGATCCTCTTTGGCCATAACTCAAAATAAACAGAGAGTTAATTTACACATGACAGTCACAATGAGGAGAAAGCCACAATTGTGCCTCAAGGTGCCTGATGCAACCACAAGGTCAACAGAAAAGGCTAAGGGGACACAATGGTATTTTAACTATCAAAGTAAAAGTCATCCTTTCTATGCAGTAATCGGAGAGAAAATGGAGCAATCATTCTATTTAAGTAAGTTTGCTATGGCATCTTCCAGAGGAACTTCAACAATCAAAAGCCTGATTCTCACATAAATACTAAGCTAGAATGTGCTTGGTTTGTTTTTGTGTTATTGTTACGTGCTCGATAAAACCTACACTAGTTTTTAAAGTTATTGGCTAGCATTAGATTATTTTCAACTGGTGTTTTCCTCACTTAAAACAGCCACATACAATTTTAGATTGGATGGTTGTGGGGAAAAGGAGACCTTGGTCATTATGAAGAGTGGTATTAACATAGGATAGTTTTCTGCAACTTGCTGCCATCCAAACGCAATGGACCGCAACTTCTTCCATAATTCTGAGCCAGCCACTCCCCATGGAATAAAAGGGACAGGCAACAGATCAGACAGACAGACTTCTGTATATTTTGCCATCTCTGAGTTTTGTGGATGCCAAAACATTAATTTGGAAAGATAATAGTAGTGTATGGAAAATTGATAAACAGCTCCCATGCCAGATGGCTGCATGCTTATTACCAAGTTAGTGTCTTGTATATGAGCAGTTTCAAAGATGTGACATACCATCATAGGAAGATGTGTTCCAAGTCTGAAAAATTAGCCTTCCTAGTTCCATATATTCCACAAGAATTGATCTTGTGTGAGGAGATCAGCCAAAAGCCATTTCTGGTTCAGCTGTGCCACTGACTATTTGCAACACAAGACACACTGCTGCTGCTGTGAAGAAGATGACGGGTGTTGGGGGGGGGGGGGGAGGTCTCATGTTAAAAAAATATATGGCACAAATCCCTCATCGAGGGGTGGGCTGCAAAAATTGCAGCAATGGGTTTGCTGCCCCGTTGCTGGGTGGGTGTGGCTATAGAGGGCATGGCCCAGCCAGCCTCCTGCACCATGGCAGGGGGGGATTTTTTGCCCTTCCCAGGCTCCAGAGGCTTTTCTTGAGCCTCCAGAAGGGCAAAATGGCTTCTCCTGGCTCCAGAGGCTGGAAACGGACCCATTTCTGGATTTCCAAAATCTCTGTTTTCTCCACTACCCAAGCCTCTGTGCAGGCCCTGCATAATGAACAATCCTGGGAAGCAGGGATAGGCAGGGTGGGCTTGGGTGGGCCAGCCAAGGGTAGCATTTGGGGGCTTTCCAAACTGGGGAGAATCCTAGCTAGAGGATCACCTGAACCTGTGCAAACCCTCAGCAGCCCACCCCAGCCCCATCCATTTATATGTGCACCAGTGGTGGGTTTCAAAGTTTTTTAGAACCTCTTCTGTAAGTGTGGCCTGCTTTGTGGGAGTGGCTTGCCAGCCATGTGACCAGGTGGGAGGGATTGCCAGCCATGAGACTGGGTGGGCATGGCCAACTTGTAAAATGTGGTGAAACTCACTTAACAATGCTCATGCTTAGCAACCAAAATGTTGGCTCAGAAACACTGGCATTTGAAGCATGCAAGTCTTAAAGCTGTCAAGTTACAAGACCCTTGCACCTCTAACCCTTTAGAAAAAAAACCCAGGGGTCTTTAAACTTGACAGCTTTAAGACTTGTGGACTTCAACTCCCAGAATTCTTCCTCTTGTTCTTCATCTTGATGATGTCCAGATGGGCGAGGGGAGGGAGCTGGAACCTCTTCTATAGAAGAGGTTAGAACTTGCAGGAACCCACCCCTGATGTGCACCTACAAAGGGATGCAGGTTCAGTCACATGGTCATGCTTACCATTTTCTTTTTTACTTTCTTAGTATGCCTCTGAGGAGTATGACCTCCAATAATCCCTGTTGTTTTCTCTCTCCCTGTTTTGTTTTGAATTGGAAGAATTGAAGAATGTTACCCCTTCATACTATATTCCTAAGAGAATTTCTTCAGAGTAATGGCACATGGGCCAAATGGTCATAGATATACCAAGTGTGAAGATATATACTGGGTGAAACTTGACTGGATGCCAGTAATTGCAAGAGGGATCTTAGAGTCCTAGTAGGCAATTGCTTAAATGTGAGCCAACAGTGTGCAGCAGCAGACAAAAAGCCAATGCAACCCTAGGCTCCATTAATAAAGGAATACAATCAAGATCAAATTCTAGCACCATTCTATAAAGCCTTAGTAAGACATACTTGAACCAGTTCTGGTCCCTAGAATACAAAAAAGATGGTGATACTGGGAAAGAGCACAGAGAAGAGCAACAGAAATGATTAGGGGGCTGGAGACTAAAACATTCAAAGAACGGTTACAGGAATTGGGTATGTCTAGTGACTAGTCTAATGAAAAGAAGGACTGGATAGCACTGTTCCAATATTTGAGCATCTCCTACAAAAGACGAAAGGACTTTCCAAAGCAGCAAAAGGCAAGGCAAGAAAAAATGATTACAACCACTGCAGCATCCCCATGGTCACGTGATCAAAATTCAGATGATCAGCAACTGGTTCATATTTATGTGTGATCCCCAGTATCCCGGGGTTGTGGGACCCCCATTTGCAACCTTCTGACAAACAAAGTCAAGGGGGAAGTCAGATTCACTTAACAACCATGTTACTAACTTAACTGCAGCGATTCACTTAACAACTGTGGCAAGAAAGGTCATACCATGGGGCAAAACTCGCTTGACAAATGTTTCACTTAGCAGGATAAATTTTGGGCTTGGTTGTGCTTGTAAGTTGAGGACTACCTGAAGAATTAACACCCACAATCTTTTACTTGGATGGATTTTGTGGCAACAAAAAAGAGGTTTGTTATATAAGCTGAAGTGGCTCAGACAATTGATTAGATCAAGCCCTGCCAGAAGGGCCAATGCCTGTCAAACAACCCCCATCTAAGAGAGTTAATCCTCCCCATTTCTTTTCCTTTATTGGCCCAAAACTGGGACGATATGTAAACTACGTTTTCCAGGAAAGAACTGGAAATGAATGAAAAATTCAACAAAGGATAACAGTTGTATAGAGAAAAGGTGCCCCGGGCTTTATTTCTTATAGGAAACACATGAAGGGTGAATGACAGATTGCATCCTGAAATTACCTTGGTTCACAAAGTACAGAATTGTTTTTACTACTCTAGGTTAACAAATTGATAGTCTGTACACATTCATAAGCAACATTCTACTGTCTTCTCCAAGAACATATTCCCAACTGCAGGCTAAAATTGCTTTAATCTAGGTTTTGGATGGGAACTCTGCATTTTTGAAAGAAAACTACAAGTAAGTCCATGAAATTTTTGGAGTTGAATTTCTTTTACATCTGCTTTGGCATCATGCTAGACTTTTGATAAAATCCAGTTATATGCATCTCGGTCTAGTCCCTGAACGAACATTTTAAAATTCATATGTTCTTTATTTTATCACTGGAGATTTGGAAATATTCATTTTTTTTTAAAAACCACTTTGATTCATTTATTGACTTTTCATCTACTGCTGATAGGTGTGGTTTTTGCTTGTGGTATCTGATTTTATAGTACAGAAGTTGACATCATCTCAAAATCATTACAGTATGTCAGCATACATGCCAGAGAGGTTTATAATAGCAAGCTGAAGGTAGTGACTATTCAACTGATTTCCTGAACAGCAGAATATTCTGTATAGATCAGGGGTGTCAAACTCAAGGCCTGCGGGCTGGATCCAACCCAGGGGGTGCTCACAGGGCTAGCCTGGAAACAGAAAAAGACTGGCCCGTGGTGCCTCTGGCAGCCAAAATGGGGCACAGAAGGGCTGCGAGAGGTCCCCATACACATGTGCTATTTTGTCTGGCAGGGTGCTGCAGGAAGCTGTCCAGGCTGAAAATGAGGCATGGGAGGGCCTCGCGTCCCCCCACAATGCCACTATGCCCCATTTTGGCCAGCAGGGTGCTGCAGGAGGCATCCATCCTGTCTCCCCCCTCCCCCTGGCTGGCCCACAGAGGAGAACCACAATACTGATCCAGCCCTTCGAACAAATTCAGTTTGACACCCCTGGTATAGATCATTCCATTTGATGCCTGGGTGGCAACTCCTGGTTTAAATGTTTCTACCATGAGAGGAAGAACTATCTGCACATAGGACAATACATAAAGAAATATGTTTAGTTGGATCTGTCTTCCCTGATAAGTTTCTTTTTTAATTTAGTTAGGAAGGAACTTAATGCGGCAAACATATATGGAATGCTGCTATTATGTCATATCTAGTCCTTCTTTTCGCTAAACTGGCCATACCCAAATTCTGCAGCCGTTCTTTGTATGTTTTAGTCTCCAGGCCTTTGGTTGCCTCTACAAAAATGATTGGAAATGTCTTGGGTAGGCCAGGCAAATCTGCCTGTTCCCAATCTGTGCAATATCAAGGAGGTGAGAAGGAGGATTCCCAAGTAGATTTGTTCTACTTGGGAATGGTGAGCTTTTCATAATAAGTCATGCCTGAGAAAGAGAGAGCATTCAGATCCACATTCTCCCTCCAACATAATCCTTAGTTTGATGTTCTCTTTTCCTCTGACACAAACATACACACATCCCATACAGAATTAACATGATGGGCCTGGAATGAATTTCCTTTGATGTTTGCACCAATTGAGAGACCAGGTGAGAAGGAGAGAAAGGGAGTGGAGGCCCAAATGAAAGGATTTTTAAAAAGTGTTTGCTGCCAAGAAATTGCACCTGTAATCTGACTTCAAATATAACCTTCCTTTCCCCTCCGTACATTAAGAGGTTGGGTTCCCAGCTGGAAGAGCTCTAAGATTCATCATCACGCAAATTGGCTGGTTTTGTCAAAAGTTTGGATACATCAGATGCCATTTCCTATAAAATTACAGCATTTTTAAAAATAGCATAACCCAGCCCTCATTGTGTTGATTAAAAAAAAAAGACCTTGTTGTGGTTACCATAATAGTCGCATAAGTCTAGAAGATGCAATAAATCACTAATAAGGATGGTCTTTTAACAGTTGTTTGGAAAGCGTTAAGTGAGTGTTGCTATGTTTATGCAAAAAGCAGAGCCCTGGCTTGCTGAATCATGAGTGTCTTTGAGCTGTCACTGTAACGATGAATGGCTGCCTGCCTGCGATGCTATGGCCGCTACAAACCATTAGTGTGGGAACGCCTACAGACTTTGCTTCACTAAAAGCAAGAAAAGTCACCTATTCCTGGTGTCTTTATGGGCATGCACCACTGGTGGAATTCAATATTTTTTACTACCAATTCTTTGTGCGTGGCTTGGTGGGTGTGGTGTGGCTTGGTGGGGCATGGCTTGGGGGCATAGCAGGGGAATATTACTGCAAAATCCCCATTTCCTCCAGATCAGCTGGGACTCGGGAGGTGGAGAATAGAAGGGGGCAGGGCCAGTCGCAGATGATATTTACCGAACTACTCAAAATTTCTACTACCGGTTCTCCAGAACTGATCAGAAACTGCTGAATGCCACCTCTGACATGCACATGTACTTTTCAGGATCTAATAGGCTTGCATTGCCTTTTTCTGCAGGTTTTTTCCTTCCCCAATTTAGACCAACAACCTTAGAAGTTTCCTAGTGGCCTCCCATCCAACATTAACTTCGACTGAACCAACTTAATTGTACTGGATCAACCAGTCTAGGTGCCTGTCTAGTTACAGTTATTCCCCAATGCTGGTAATTTCTGCACAATATAACTTTCACCAGGACCTTTCGAAGCCGAATTGGAAAACAAGGCCTCCGCTGCAGGCCTGAGCAGCCAGTATATAGTTCTGGGAGCCCATGGAGCTCAAAGGGAGCCCATGAAGGGGAATTTTTTAAAAAAGAAAATCTGCTTATAAATGCCATTACAACTCAACTATAACAACTGTTATGCGCTTCTAATCAATCTAGTATTAAATTCATTGCTTATGTATATTGTTTCATTATTGTATATACATTAATCTGTATTGTTGTTTTTATTATCTTTTACAGAAGTACCTGTCCTCTTTTTAATATATTTGCAAGTATGTTCGAATGGTTAGGGGGGCTCATATTAGTCTTGTTCCAACACTTAATAATCCTCTCGCTCGGCTGTTTGCAGCGGTTTGGGAGAGACGTCGTGAAGCGCCTCTAAGAGCCGAAAAGCTTCGCGAACACAAACCAGTCGAGGGACCGAGTCACCCTCAATCAACTCCGCGCCTGAGTGAGCTGGACACGGGTTGAAGCGAGCCTCCCGAGAACGCCCAAGCAGGTGCCCAGCGGCATACGCCGGCTTCGCTCCAAGCTCAGCCGAGTTTCTTCAGCAGCCTCGCTGGACGAGGAGCGCTCGGCTTGCCCGGGGCTTTCGGGTTCACGTGAGCTGTTGGCTCCGGAGCAATTCTGGGCAGCCCTGAGAGAGGCAGCCTTAGATTCCCACGCCTTAGATGGGAAGCGGGGGCCAAGAGAGAGGCGCGGATTTGAACCAAGGAGATTCCCCCCTCGTCTTGAACTCCTCCCAGCTCCGACACAGAATCTGAAGAGTTCTGTTCCTCGGGGGCCACTGAACCCTTGCGGGTCTCTGTTTTTATAAAGGCGAAGGAGGATTATTGGCAGGTTCTGGAGACGCCGAGGGCCCGCCATTCAATACAAATCCCTTCCACCCCGCGGAAGAAAGGGGCTAAGGGGGCGGGGGAGAGGGAGGAAGAGAGAAAGGCATTCTAAGCAGGCTCGTGGGATTTTTAGAAAGAAGGAGAAAAAAGCAGTGGGTGGAAACGCGATCTGCCACTTCGACCGCCCTCGGTTGTGACCAGTTTTAAGTGAAGGCTGGCTGGGCGGCAGCGAACGTGTAAAGAAGGAACACCTTAGGGGCATCTCGAGAAGGGAGTTTAAATTGAGCGAAAGATGGATGGGCCTTCTTTGGGAGGGGAGCGAGTTGGAAAGAATAGAGCATTCTTCTCCCGACTTCCTGTGAGATTTTGTTCACGTTGCTTCCCCTCGAATCGAAATCGTTCCAGTGGCACTTCGGAGGCATTCCGCGCACTTCTTCCAAGAGAATCTCTGTTCACAATTAACAGCTTTGTCGACGACAGCGGCAAGTTCCTCCCCCACCCCCACCCCCCGCGGCCAAGTTTGAGGGATCCGGGAGAATCTTATCCTCCACTTCCTTGCCCCGAAGGGAGTATGGAAAAAAGGAAAGCTTTTATTTTCTGAAATGTTGTGGGTTGCTCAATCAAGAAAATCTACCCGCCATCTCCCCCCACCCTCGTGCTGGCAGTTATATAAACCCATATATATATATATATGGGGTGTGTGTGTGTATACACGTACATACATACACACACACACAGAGAAAGATAGATAGATGATAGATAGATAGATAGATGATAGATAGATAGATAGATAGATAGATAGATAGATAGATGATAGATAGATAGATAGATAGATAGATAGATAGATAGATAGATAGATAGATAGATAGATAGATAGATAGAAATTTTAATAGCCAGATTAGAAAAATGCACCAGAATGGGATTTCTATTCACTTCGACTCCAGCCCCGAGTTGACAAATAATTTTAATATAGGCTTTTTTTGAACCAAACGGATGACCTGGTACTCTGGTCATCAAGATTTGCACCCGACACATAGTTTTCGTATATTTTTAAAAAGAAGGCAGAACTCCGACAATCTCCCCCCGTCTTTCTTTGCCCTGCATTGGAGGCCAAGAGCTTAACTTGCCCGCCTTTTGGCTGCGGAGCCTTTTAGATGCCGTGCTCCGAAGTCGAAGGAGAAATGCCCAAGCGATCTAACACCGCTTAGCCAGCCTGTGAGAAAACTTTTTCTCCTTTCTATGGTTAGCTGGGGGGTGTCAAACTCCTACTGAAGTGAACGGGACCCTTCCGATTAAAAATCCACTCCTAATGTCTAAAGTTAATTCAGTCTTTGAACACAATTTTCGACAAGGGGGGGGGAAGGAGGGAAGGGGTGAAAGTCTTCTTGTCGCCCTTGTCAACCACAGTCAAGATCGAGAAACTTTCGGGGGGGGGGGGGGTCTAATTCACCTCGACGAGTGCGAGCGACGACTCATAAACCTACCCTACCCCGAGCAGAAAGGACAAACAAACTCTGGAGCGGGGAGGGGAAAGTTTTTCACTCTGTCCTTCGGCTTTTCCAATTTTTGTCTCTCTTTAAACTCTTGGCTGTTTGCTCAACTCGGAGCGCCCGGCCAGCGCAATCCGTTAGGCGGCGTGCCCTCCTGTGCATGAGGGAACCGGAACGGCTCCGCCGGCGGCTTCTTCGAATTTATTCTCGGCAGAAGTCGCTCAAAGCGGCGCAATCCGTCGAAGGCAGACGAGACACTGGGGTTCTTCCATAGGAAACCTGGTAAGGACGGGGTGGTCGGAGACCCCTTCTGATTTCTTCGACTAAGTGCCTTGTTGGATCCTGCAGCTCAGGATCCAAATCACGTGTCTTCGGAAGTCAGCCTGATTTAGTTCCGTGGAAGGTTTATTTTCCTTTTTTAAAAAACTGCAAAAAAGAAAGCGAAAGAAAGAAAGAAAGAAAGAAAGAAAGAAAGAAAGAAAGAAAGAAAGAAAGAAAGAAAGAAAGAAAGAAAGAGTCGAAAACTCATAAAGCCTTATTTCAACTAAGGAAGGTTTAACTAACTTCAGTTTCATTTTAGGTAGAATTAAGGAGGAGGTTAAAAATAATCGGAATCTCAATCTGTCACAGGAATAATTAATTCCCAGGGACAAAGACAAAAGGAAAACAACGCCCGTGCCCCCTCTTTCGCCTTTTCCTATGCCATGGGCAGCATGAAAAAATGCTGCTTCCCGTGGTTTAAAGATTTTGGAGTGGTTAGATCCGACTTTCCAAAACATTTAGACTACATACAACGGAGACAATTTTTTTTTAAAAGTATTATTTAATCTTAGATAAACCATTGATTTCTTAATATCTGTGTATTTCACACTCTTCGTTTAAAAAAAAAAACAATTCCAGGATTGTCAATTATTCCAACAATGCATCGAAGCTATAATTGATATAGTTTTAATAAGCGGGGACCGATTTAATAAATTTTCATCATCATCTTTCGCAATATTTCGGGACTCAATTCCACCTCTGCAGATCCAGCAGCGCATCCGGTTCGCGTGCAAATAGCATTTCTTTCGCAAGTATAATTGATGGAGTCTAGTTTTATGCAGCTCTTCATGGCTCATTAGTCTGAGGCTGACTTGCAAAGTGGAAATCGGGATCTTGGTTCGGATTCCGACGCCCAGGAAATCCTTCAGTTCCTCAGATGACACCAGACGTGTAAAATCTCAAGCCATTTAGCGCAATATGACGAAAATGCTTTGGAATTCCCCTTCTGTAAGGGAAACTGTAAAGGGTGTGGGGGGGGGAGGGGAGAAGAACGTTTTCACACGACTGCGGCTAGTTTTCTTATTCAGAATGGAGAATCTCCATAAGCATTTAATGTCTCGGATTCAGCCACGGGACTTTTCCTGCGCTTTTTATGACTCTTCTCTTTCACTTCCAAATCCGCTTTATTTAACTGTTTCCACCTGTGAAGTTCCTCTCCTGTGTTATTGGAGACAAATTGACCGCCTCTCGCGGTTTATCTTGACTTCACTTGATCCAAAGAGCCAAGATTTCATAGCATTTTAACGTGTCAATTCAGCCGCTGGGGCGAGGAAGACAGACCCGATACCGATGTGACACTGGAATACCCGCTAAATCAGATACCGAAGAAATGGCCTCAACAAACTTTCATCCCGGCTTTTAGCAAAGGACCTGACCTCGAGAGAAGCGTACTGAACTTCATGAATGGCGCGCAAAAGCTATGAAACCTTAGGTCTCAGCGGATCAGGTTTACTGCTCTGGCTACTACTATCTAAACAATATTTTTCAGCGGAACAAACTATCTTCTCCATTTGGGACGATGCACCTCTGCAAAATGCGTGGGGGGGGGAACTATCTCAGATACTAGAAAACACTGGATTCAATTAAAAATGGGAATCAGACGCAATGTAAGAGAAAAGGAACCTTCACCTGCCAGAAGGTCGACAGGTAGGAGCTATTAATAAGAGACCCTGGCCTGCGACAAAAGATGAGGAAGAGAAGAAATAACAGACATTCAGGTTTGGGGACTGAGGGAGCTCTAGGAGAATCAATGAGGGGTAGATACATTCAGAAGCACCAAATCGCCTTCCCCCCCCCCCCTCCATGTCGGGCGATTTTGCCTTATGTCTCTTGTCTGTGGGTTGGGGAGGCCCAAACGAACGCCTCCTACATTACCTCCGGGACTGGGCGGCCTATAAATCTAATAAATTGAACTGAATTGAATTGAATACCTGGGAGAATGGCTAGAGCTCCAAGGTGGGAAGCGAGCAGGCTTTACAAGAGGGGAGACAAGAAGCAGCGCAGAACTTCGGGGGCAGTTATGGAGACCAGGGCAGAGACCAATAGGGCTTCCTGGAGTAAAGGAAGGCTCAGGATCTCGGAGAATCTCTACCAGGCTAACCTTGACCTTAAAGAAGGTCCTACTAAACCTTCTTGAACTTGACTATTCAGAAGTCGATAGGTAGGTTCTACTTCTGAATAGTTTGTCTGTGTGTGTGTGTGTGTGTGTGGCGCGGGGGGATATAGACTTTAAGCTGCCCTTCTGGCTCAGCAACTTAGAAACGCTTGTTTCTCTTCCTCCCTTTTTTTTTCAGCAAAGGGGGTGGGTGGGTGGAATTCCGAATCTACCAAATTCCAACCACCGAGTCTGTGGAAAAATGAGTAGGGGAGGAGGAAGCAGGGAGTCTCCCTTGGCGGTGGTGCCAGGACTATATTGGGCTCCAGAGGAAGCTTAATATGCAGCGCAACTCTTGAGATGGGGCGATGGTTCCTCCCGTTACATGGAAGACAAAGTCTAGCACCCGAAATATAACGTTCCAAGCAGTCCCAATGAAAGGGAGGCTTTGAAACCTCCCACATAAGCCCTAACTTCGTAACTAAGAAAATGCAAAAATTTGCTTAAATACCCTAATTACTTCGACTTAACCAAATTCACCAAGCTTAAAGAGAACTGCTAAGATAGCAATAGCACTTAGACTTATATGCCACTTCACAGCCCTCTCTAAGCGGTTTACAGTCAGCATTTTTTCTCCCAATAATATGGGTCCACCAAATGCCTGGGAACAGGGTCGTTGAGAGCCACAGTCTTACTCCTAAATCGCTGCAGCCTTAATTAACAAAGCGGGACGGGGCTCAGGGAGACCCTTTTGCTCAGGATCGCGGAGGATCGTAAACCCCTGGCCAAAAGTGGTTCCGCGCGATAACCTAGGCTCAACCGAGGTTCACTATTTTGTGAGACGACCGCCACGATGCGCGGGGGTGAGGGGCGAGGACGCGCCTACAGGCTTAGGCAGCGCTCAGTCCTCAGCGGATTCGCAATGGAAGAGGGCTGACCGGCCAGCTGCCGGGGAAAAAAGCCTCTTCTCCCACTCCCATCCGACCCCGCCTTTGCACGGTTCGTTTTTGGCCACGGCACAGTTGTGCTTTTCCACGTGGCGCCATCTAGTCAAAGAAGCGGCTTTGCTCGCGGTCGCTGCCGCCGCCCGCTGACTCGGATCGCTCTCCGCCGCCGCCTTCAAGCACAGTCTGGCGGAGCCTGGACAACTTCAGCCAGATCCTCGCCTCTCTGGAAGTACCGGAGGGGAAAAAAAAGAGCGAAGGCGCCGGCACGGGAGCGCAAGCTTCCACCGGCGAAGCCTCAACTCAAATAGCCTCTCGGCCTCGCAGCTCCGTAACCTTTTCGCCTCCCCGGGCTCTTTAACGGCTCATTAGCCAATAAGAATGGCTAATCGCCTCCCGCAGTCCTCCGCTCCCCGCCCTACGGGGGGAGACCCGGCTCACCATTGGCTGCTTTTGATCAACAAAAGGGGGGCTAATTACCATGCGGCGGGCTGCTCTTATAGGCTCCGAAGGGTGCCAGTCAGGCGCGCCTGTACTCCGCCCTCCTGAGCTCCAGCCTGGCCGGCAAAGGCGCCTTGGTGCGTCGCCACTCGTCGGCTCGGAACTGGGCTGCGAAGGCTGTGAGCGATGCTGCGCTGCTGACCCGTGCCGGCCGGCCCCCCACGCATCATGTTCCCGGGGTTACCGCCCGCGGGCTCCTGCCTATGGGCCAGCCGCGCCTGATCGGCGGCCGTCTCCCCGATGCCCCCGGCCCCCCTGCCTCGTCGCCGCTGCTCCCGCCGGGGCGAAGGAGGTGGCTGCTGCTTCTCCTCTTCATCATGCTCGCCTTGTGGCTTTGCATGGTCTACTCTTGCGTCGCCGGATCGTGCACTTCAGCCGCGCCGGGGCTGATGCTGCTGGGCTCTTCGCTGCCGTCAGCTCGGAAAACGCCCGGTCCGGAACTCAACCAGCTGCTGCTCCCAGCCCGGACGGCCAAGGTCCAGCTGAGAGCCGATCCGGAGAACGACGAAGACGAAGACGACGAAGAGTTGGGTGGCGGCGGCAGCAGCAGCAGCAACAACGGAGTGGCTCCGGATTCCCCCAGCTTCATTTCCAGTTTCCTGAATGGCTCTGGGACGAAGCGGCTGCCCCAGGCAGTGATCATCGGCGTGAAGAAGGGTGGGACTCGGGCGTTGCTTGAGTTCCTGCGGGTCCACCCGGACGTTCGAGCGGTGGGCGCTGAGCCTCATTTTTTTGATCGCAACTACGAGCGAGGACTCACCTGGTACAGGTATGCCGGACTTGGGAGATAGGGCGTCCCGTCTCGCTTTGATTGAAATTAGCACCGTCGGTGGGGAGTGAACCCTATTTAAAGACGGGGATCTCTTGCCTTTTTCGGCCTCATCGTCTCCCCCCCCCTCGTAGTGATCGAGTTGGAGCCGCGGCGTGGACCAAAGTGCGGCGTGGTGGGGTGCAAGTCGATTAACTTTCTGTCTTAACATAGCGCACAGCGATCTGTTTCTTTTTCTTCCCTTTGAAAAGTCTGAGTTAAGAAAGCGCCTTCTCCTTTCTTTTTCCCCGCGCCCCTCCCAAGTAATTGCTACTAGCTTGATAGCGAGTGCTTTAGTGGCCAGGGGCTACTCATGCAAAAAGGACCTTCCCTTTGCCCGTTAATTGCTCTATCCACGCGCCTTCTTCTTAAATTAGCCTCTGAAAGGCCCGTTGCCCCGCGGAATCTCGAAGGAGGTCTCTGAACGTTGTCTCTTCTGCAATCTACTCTCCCTATTTTAAGAGAGAGAGAATGAATGGATGAAAGAAAGAATGAAAGAAAAAGTGAATGAAAGAAAGAAATGAAAGAAAGAGAGAAATGAAAGAGAGAGAGAGAGAAAGAGATTGTTTTAAATTCATCTAGATGGAGAAGAAAATATTCGAAGGAGGCTTGGCATCGGTTGGTATGGAGGGGAGGAAACGAACTGCTTTCTGCTTTGAGAGCAGAAGTCTTCTTATCTGCTCCAGAAAGAAAGCAAAACTGTAACGGAATCCCGAAGTCGCCGCTTGGGATCCGTTTCTTAAAACGAAGCGTCGCAATTTTTTTTTAATTTTTTTTTGCCCGCCTTGCGATGCTGGGTGGCAATTTGGATGTGGGGACTCGCAGTAGTCCTGTGCCCTCCGCACTCCCCAGAATCGTTGCGAGGTGGAGGGGTGGGTGGGGGCAGAAAAAAATAACCCCCATTCTCTCCCTTTTGCGCATCGCGGGCCATTGAAGCGGTGGCAGATCAAAGCGGCGGTCCTCCCGCTTTCTCAACCTCTGCAGCCCAGTTCAAACGGCGAGGAGCACTTCCCGACGTTCCTCTCTAGCGCCTTCTTGGGTCGACGCGGGCGCCAAGAGGCAAACGCCTCCGGGTGCGCAGTATAAACTCTGCTGGGCGGAAGGAAGCACTGCAACTCTGGTGCTCGGCTTCGGGCTTCCGCGCTCTTAGCTTGGGAATGCCGTTATCCCAAGTCTGAAGAAAGCTTGAGGGCACCTTTAAGCCAACTTCGAAGAAGTCCGCTCAAGAATTTCCCAACCGAGACGCGTTTTAAAATCAGGAACTTCTCTGGAAAAATGCAATTAAATCGGGAGTGAGGGAAAATGTCACTTATTTACTCGTCTGAATGTGACTGAAATCGCTGCAACGGCCGAGATCGGGATCAGTTTCCAACCTAGCCATTTCTGGCTCCAGCTGGTCTGCTTCCTGGCCCTTTTAATCTTTGCTCCCTTTGGTTCCTTCTCTTGATGGCACACGTTGATCTGTGGCCCTTTCTCCTTGCCTTTTCACCTTCCTTTCTAAACCAAAGCCAAATTTATGAGAACAAAAGTTAGCATCCCAAGGCCTCATGAACAGATATTTGCTCAGTTGTGTGATGCTGTCCCTTTGGAGAGGAGGAGTTCTATCATTTCAAACTGAAAATGGAGAAGGGTTATGTAGGATAGGTGGTGAGAGAGAAGGGAATAGAAAGTTGGAGACACTCACTAAGCATTCTAAGGCAGTTTTGCTCAAAAAGTTAAGGAAAAAGTTGTATCTCATCTTCTGATGCAAATATTATTTTTTAGTGGTAGTATGTGGCGCATAGTGGAGGTGAACTGCAGGGCATCAAAAACCATAGGCCTAAGACTAATACAGTATGTACAACAGGTTGCAGAAATACAAGTTAAAATAAAGTAAATTACATTCTGTAGAAGTGGCTGGATTTATATAGTAGCTGTGATTTAAATAAAGTTTAATGTTTCAATTAAAAGTGGTTTAATTTTGTATTCCTTGACCTGTCCTAAAACCTAATTTGTATTCCTCCTTATTTACACTGTTGCCCCCCCCCCCCATTTCAGTAAAAGTATGGAGAGAGAAAAAAATCAATGGGGAATTTTCTACTCTGTTTCAGATTATGTGAACTGATGTTTTTATCAACATTTGGTTTGTATGTTAAATATTTTTGGATTAAAATATCTCAAAGGAAATAGGAGCTTGGCTAAACAAAATATCTAGGAGCACTCACTGCTTTTAAAAGTAATGACAAATGGTACTAACTAATTGTTGCAATAGACTTTCTTTATGGGAGAGCTTGTTTTTCAATGTTTTACAGAGCCTGCTATCAAGAGAATTTAAGAAGGAACAAAACTAAATCCTAAAAAAAGAATTAAATTACATTAAAAACCAAATCATCAAATGTTCTCTTTGTTTCTGAGGATTTGTGATGGATTTATGGCTTTCTTGACAAAATTGCTCAGACATTTGGGGGTCCGTTTTTTTCTCCTGATAGATTTGTTCTGCTGCCAACTTTCCTAGCTCAGCTCTTTTGTCATACAGTACTTGGTGATTATGTGAGCTTGTGTGAATGTCCTTCGTGGAGTCCAGGAGGCAGAGTTCCCAGATGGAAGGGACAAGCAAAGGAAGACAATTTTTAAAAGATCCTCCTCAGCCTGCATCTGATGAACAGAGCTGTCAGGAAGACAAGAAACGTTAGCTATTACCGCAAGATGAACTTAGGAAAGTTTCCAAGTAATTTAGGAGTATGGGAATGTGGAGGAAAGAAGCATGCCTTTGCAGTTTTGCTCAACATGTTACCTAAATCTTCTAATTATTGGGGATTAAATGACACCCTAGCATTGCTCCCATTCTAATATGGCCTTGTTGTAACCAGAAGTTTAGGTTTGAATAGATTATTTTGCTCAGATTATGTCATGAGAAAAGTGTAGTAAACCCAACCTGTAGCTGGGAAATACGGCCTCCGGTTTGTTTTGTATAGGGCTCATGCCTTGCTTTCAAATAACAGGAAATTCATAGCAATGATTAACACCCCCTTGAAGTCCAGTTTCAAAGGTTTTCTAGAAATGTGCATTGTTCATTTTTATGTAACTCTTAACATAGGCCATGAAATTGCAGCCAGATGAACTCTACATTTGAAAGGCATAATGGTTTTACTTAGAAAGCGGTGGCTTGTTGTCTATGCCTCTTTGATTAAAAAGAGATGTGAACTGTGTTGATTAGGGAGATCTGATAGCAGACTAATGATTGCAGAACTGGAAAAGATAGGGATTGTTATTCAAAATGGTGGACAAATAAAGCAAAATGGAATTAGCTGAAAAAAAGCGAGTGGACTGGACTGGTACAATTTAACAGTGGCATTGTAATACATGTGCATACGGTATATCTCACTTCCTCTCCCCTGCTGTTATGTTACTCATTATGTATTTCTATTCTCAGTCCAAGGGAATAGTGTTGCCGTTTTCATATAACAATTTTTTTCATGTATTTCTCAACTATTCTTATTGCTACCTTGTTCAAAGAGAGCATTGCATACTCCGAAAGCAGTGGCAAGTAAGAGGTTTTGATATGCTTTAATTGTTATTAAATTATTGTGTGCATGAAGAAAGTTGTACTAAACAAATATGCAATGTGCTGAAATGCATTGTAGATGTTTATTTAATTGACTAGGAATATAAAAGTTTCCTAATCAAGTATCAGTGAATACTTTCTTATCTTATGTTATGCTTCTCCAAACAAGGTCAGTCTGTCCTGTTTAAGGTGAAATAATAAGTTTCTGGGTGTTAAGTAGATCAATTTCTTGAGCTAAGTAAGCACATGAAAACTATTTAAAAACATACAGCAAACTGAGATAATACTCCTAAGAAGGAAATAAAAATAATAAAATAATAATGGGAAAATACAGAGGTTATAAACTGACAAAAAAAGTGACCTGAATAAAAACAAACTGCAGAATATTTTAATCCAGTATTTATCCATTTATCCAGCAATTTAGGGTTATGAACAGCACAACTACTTTAGTTGTAATATCATTGGCTTTTTGAAGACTTAAATACACATGAAGTTAACTCCTGTTTGAAAGTATAGCACCAACAGAAATGACTGTGAACTGAAGCACTTCGGTTCAATTATTATGTACAATAATTATGAGCTCTTCAATTCCAAGACATTTTAATAAGTTAAATTTACAGTTATGCAGAGATTTCATTTAGAGTAGCCTTCAGTTGAGGTCAATAGAACGAACATCTGATTAGAGATGTGGGTAAATGTGAAATTAGGCTATGATTTAGAAATGGAAGCCATGAGATGAAATAGATGCAGAGTGATCCAAAAGGATAATGTTAATTGTCAGATTAATGATTTTGGCTATAAAACACTTAATTTAAATTTCGAGATCAATTCTGTGTGTACTCTCATGTAAGGAGCAGAGCTGATGGCATTTAAAGGGCAATCAATAGTTTAATTTACTGGTGTCAGTTATGCTTTCATAAAGTTTCCTTCCCTTCAACAATCAAAGAATTGAAATAATTTTACCATGAAAACCCCATGCACGTCTATTTTTTTAAACTCTACCAGCATTGTGTGGGATTTCTAAGTAAGTGTGAAGGTTTGCAAGCCTTAAAGGGTTTGCCATATTAAGGACCTGGATCGTTTGATTGCACAGTTAGCAAAAGCTATTTTCCTCTGCTCTGCCAATTCAACTTCAGAGTTGGCTATATTTCATGCAATAGCAAGTTAATCATGGTAGAACTCTTGCAGTTATTAGTCACTATTGAATTATTTGGTGACTAAATGATGGGTGATTTTTACTAGAGTAAAAGCAAACCCTTTGTCTTTTATGTCCTTGAATGAATTATATTTAGCATTTAGGCGTGATTGTTCAAATATAATATCAACACGCCTAACTGTTGTTTATCTAGGAAAGGGAAACACTGGTGATTATCCTGTTTTCTACGAAACATCAGGACTTTTTCCAAATGTGTGGTTCCGAACAGATTTTACACCAAAGCCAAGTTTGAGTTGTGTGATAATTTTCATTGCTTCTTTTGATGTGATCATCTTGGATTCAGTAAGAGTTTTGCTCCAGGGAATGTTGCCTGAAACAAGCAGATGCTGAGAATGGCCATATGTGTGTTTCTAATTTTAATTTATATTACTGCTTTTTCTATCTTTCTACAGCTTTTGAATTCTGAAACCATCCTGAAGAAAATACTGTTTCTGGGAAAAATTGAAACCAGAGAGGGGTGTGTCTATTTGGCCTATTTAGGATTGCTAACAATGTTAACTGTTTCTAGATGTACTCCCTAAGAAAATACCTCTGTTTACATTACCTGGTGTTTTCTACTTATCTTGATACTTTATTTGCTTCTATGGAGACATTAAAAAAACTAGTTTAGGAGAAAGATGTATATGCTCGATTCAAACGTGAAAAGTTTTTGAATGATCTTGCGATCTAAATTTCAACACCAGCTTAATCTTTGCTGAGAAAAAACATATGCTGAAAATAGAGTTAAATAATACTGCATAAATGAGAGTCTTCTATTGTTGCCTGCGTCTAGTTTCATCACTTTGCGTTATAGCATTTTGGAAAGGGAAATCTAAAGAGTTGTCATGGTTTGTTAAGGCAGACAATGTTAAAGCATCTTGAGAGTTCTGCATTAAATTAGCTGCTTGAACTAGACTGTAAAATGGCTGATCAATCCTTCTGGGTGAGAAATAGGGGGGAAAACTAATTGCAGATAGGATCCCTACCTCCAATAAGTGGAATAAGTCAATATTTAAGGGCACTCTTTGCTTTAGGGCTGGCATAGCTTACTCTAGTTCAACCACCCTTGTTCAGCTTAAGTGATTCATTAAAATAAAATGCTTCTTTCTAATTAATGTATCTAATCTATTATTCTAAGGCTAATTCAGCAAATATGCAAGCAGTTTTTCCTCCTGGAAGGAAACATAGTTTTGTGAAACTAGTAATTATACAATTGCATGGTTCAGACTCCAAGGAAGCGCTATTAAAAGATCACAGGGGGAAAAAAGAAATACTACTGAAATAAGTACAGTTCTGCAGTTTATATGAGCAGTATGCAAGACATCTGCATAATATGGTTTCAAAGCAACTTGCCTGAAATTCTTGCAGCCCAAACCCCAAAATTTTAAATTTTTATGACTGGGAAGTAATTTCCATTGAGCAGCAATGGTTTAGGATTGCAGACACATGGCACAAAATGTTGGCATATTTGCTCAGAGATATGTCCCACAATGGGAGTATGCCAAAATAAGAAGAGATAGGAAAATCTAGCGACCTAATTTAACAGTCTACTCGGTGCTTCAGGGGTTTAATTAAAATCAGCTCATGCCCGTTGGAGTCTGTAGTACTGTGCAACTTGAGTTTTAAAATTTATGTATAGCCATTTTGAATATTTGGCACCGAAAGACATTCTGGCTGTTTAGGAACTTTAAAACCTGCATGCCAAAGTTAGAAGCAATATTCTAACTCTGTCTAGCGGCATTTATATCAGCTAAAGTCTGGCCCTTGAATAACTGTAAGGAAACCAGAAATTATAGAACTTGATGCATTATGGGACTAGATCTTCTCTTTGTAGAACAGAAGTCATTAAATCACATAATTAACTGCTAAATGGATGCACCTTACTTTATTTTGTAAGCACAATTTTAAAAAATTCAAAAAAAATTCAAGAGAAATGGGGCAGAAAAATGTTTTCATTGATAAAATCTCCTTAGATTGTATATCTCAAACTTTTGGAATAATATTCTTTAAGTTGCACTTTGTAAGTGAACAGAATAAACCAAAAGGCAGAAGTATATAAAAATATACATTTTTGGACTTTTATTTACTACCGTGTTTTCCCCAAAGCAAGACAGGGTCTTATTTTCTTTTGACCCCCAAAATAAGTGCTTGGCCTGATCTTTGGGGAGGTCTTAATCTTATTACTTTTGAGGTGTCGGAGACAGCGAGCATGGTCACCTCATGATTGCTGCTATGTTGTAATATTTTCAAGGAGGGCTTATTTTTGGGGAGGGCTTATTTTAGCACATGCGCTCAAAAGCCCGATTGGGCATATTATCTGGGGAAGTCTTATTTTGGGGGAAACAAGGTAGCAATAATGATTTAGTGATGTATACAGTAAGTTCCTGGTTTAAGGATGACCTATAATTAAGAACAGAGACTTTTGTAGCAAAATTTGAGTTAAATACACAATGGTTCAAGTTCATTACACAATACTACTTATATTACAGTATGAAAATAGTATTATGCAATACTGTTCCAGCTTACAAATCTGACTTAAGAACAGACCTTGGGAATGGAACTCGACTATCGGTATTGCCAACAAAGAAGGTCTTTTATTGGATTGAACTTAGATCTGCAAAATATAAGGACCCATGCAGTTTTGCTTGCAACAATGTCCGTTTACATTGTCCAACTCTGAATGGTTGAGTGACTGCTACTATAAAGATCTATGGAAAAACTTTTCTATCATTACCTTTTTCTTCAGTGCCTTTAAATGGAAATATTTTTCATAATATATTTTTTAAAAAAGTTAGACAGTAAAGGAGAAAAAGTAAGTATGTAAACCCCTAAACGTGTAAAAATACACTTTCATATAGTCGAGTATTAATGATGCAGCAATTGCTTAAAACTTTCAAAATGGCTTTCTTTAATGTGTAAAAGCTTTCTTTTTGATTTCTCCCAATACATTACTCTGTTATCAAGGCGTGGTTAATCAAGGCGTGGTGTTTGGGAGCAATATTTTTTTAAACAGCTTTTTAAATGTCTGTAGATGTTAATTAACCCTTCAGGATAGCTCAGATCATGCAACAAATTGTACAGGAAGACTTAGAACCGTATTGTATTAATATTGCTTATAATAACAGGATTTTGCAAATCTATTTGTGTCTTCCCTTCCCTCCTTCCTATAATTTAGGGAGCTGTGGGGGTAGGCACAAGAATCTGAGTTTTTCTGTGGCACTTTTCAATGCCTCTTCTCCACTGTTTCCCTTACAGTCTCTCTATTCCTTCTCCAAGGCTATCTTCCCAACGCTTTATACCAGCAAGCTGGGGGAAGTGGCAGTGGGGAAGGGGGGGAGGTTTTTTTAATCCCATCCCCTATTTTTTTTTACAAATAAGGTTAATGGAAATCTAATTTGATTTCTGAGGAGCCCCAGGCTTACTTTGAAGCAAAACTAATCCTTCAACCTGTGAATTGCCTGCCATTGATGGTGATAAGATTATCCATGTAATAGTGAAAACTTGCAAGGTAGTCCTTGCCATATAAATACATTTGAGCCTGCTCTTAAAACAGATCATCACATGATTAACCTTTTTTTGGTGTGGCAGTGTGAGTATGGTGGTCATTAAGTGAGTACTGTGGTCATTAAAGCAATGCATTGTTTACCATGGAGTCTTTTTGCTGGAAATTTAAAGTAAATGCTTTGGTTTGGGGTAAAAACATCATTGTAGACACATGACCATGAGAAGCTGCAAATAGCATCCAAGCACCCAAAATGTGGGTCTTCATACACATGGGGAGCGGTGGTCATCAGAACCAGGACATGAATACCCTTTTTTTTGGGGGGGGGGAATTCATTATAACTTCAAATGGTTGCTAAATTCATAGCAGATTGTACATAAGTTGAGGACCATCTGTAGTTGAACTTATCTGTTCATTGTTTTGCAATGGCATAGTTAATATGGAATCTCATAACTCACTGTTCACTCCAGGACTTCGATTCCGAATGGCTCAAGGTTGACTCAGCTTTCCATCCTTCCGAGGTTGGGTAAAATGAAGACCCAGATTGTTGGGGGCAATAGGCTGACTCTGTAAACCACTTAGAGAGAGTTGTAAAGCACCATGAAGCAGTATATAAGTCTACGTGCTATGGCTCTCTAACACTCTGTAATGCATTTGTACTGAAATTATATTGATGGAATGTTTGTTACCGTAACTAAACTGAGTTGTGTAGAGTCTACTCTCAAGCCTCAATTCATCACAAGGGCCTGTTTTCCAAAAGGAATAACTGGTTATAGCAGCCTTCTATAGGAGGGTGAAGTTGAGGTCTTTGCAAGCATGAAGCCAGTTTCTTTATGAGAAATTCTAAACAACATTCATTGCAAATAAATGCAGTGTAGATTCTGGAAGTCTTAGCTGCCTTTTTGAAGGAGCTGAAAGGGATCCTATTTGCCTTCAGACGATAAATTGCCAAAACGGCTCTTTAACCTGGAGACAGTGGAAGCTGTTCCTTGTTCTCCATTTTGATTTGTTAAAACTCTGGCTCTACTAAACAGTTTCTTCTCTAAATGTTTTAAAAATGAGCTTTCATGTTTTCTGCTTCTGAATGTAAACAGCAAATGCATTTTCACCTTCTTTTCTCCCATACACTAAAAAGTTTTTTGCATGAAGCTTCCTGTTTTCACTGTTCAATAGCTGTTCCATTTCTCTGGGAAATCTAGCACAAGTAACCTTGAATAAGGTCATTATTATCTTCATTGTCAGTTTCTTGATTGAGGCAGACTAGTTGTGACACTCTTGAAAGCACCCTTGTTCTATCATATTGGAAGATGACCAAATAAGTAAGCAGCTACAGCTGCTCTGAAGGCTGACAGGTGGTTCTTCACAAAATGGAGTCTTCAACTCCGTGGACTAGTCTGAAATTGGTATTTATCTTTATTGCAGTTTATGTTTATCTAAAATTAATGCTCACTTTAGGAACCTCAAGCTGTCTGATTGTTTTTGGATGATACAAAATTCTAATTGCCAATTATGAAAGGCTTTCTATATTGTTCCCTTTGGGGATGGAGAGATATGTAAGAAACCTGGTCCTCTCTGATGCATGTGCAAGTTTTCAGTAATATAAATTAGGATAGAGTGCTGCTCACATAGGCTATAATCAAGGGTGGGATTCTACCGGTTTGGCTGAACCAGTAGCTCTGACAATCAGCTGGGAGCGAGCTGATTCACTCCAATGATCAGCTGGGCCTGCCCACCCACCTCTGTTCTATCCTGTCCTTTATTTCCTGTGTTTGAAGCCCAGCTGATAGGTCTGGCAGAGCGATTGCTGCACCTCAGCTGTTTTACTCACTGGGGCTGTAGTCAATTTTAGAGCTCTTATGAAACGAAGCACTCAGTGAACCAGTTGTTACACTGGTAGAATCCCACCCCTGGCTATAATCACTCAGCATGTCTGCTTATTATGGAATCTCTATAGTCCACAAGACCTGAGAGGTACTGGATTGAATACTTCAATATTAAAATAAGTATTAATCCTGTATTAATGCAACATACTTTGCCTAACGTGTCTAGAAATAAACCAAGCAGGACGAGTCCAGGACTGATTTCATGCTATTTCAACTTTAAGGCTCTTCATTTCTATTTCAGACTGTATCTTCAGCATCTTGAATAGTTGAAATTCCTTGGAAACAAGAGCCCAATATGAGTCCAGATGGGTCTCTGTTTCTAGTTTAACCTGCAATTCAAGGCTTAATATACTTTCCAGCAGATCCCACAACAAAATGAGTTTGTGTTGCAGCATGGTAGTTACAAAGAACAGGATCCCAAAGAAAGAATGAGCTCTTGTGATCCATCAGCAAGGCCCTAGTGCTTTTGTGGGATTGCTATTTTTTAAAAAAATGTTTTAGTAGATGACAAGAATGATTACTATTGCTGATAAGTGTACTACAGTTTCATGCTTGCCTTTTGATATGGTACAACTGTTGTATTCTTCCCAGCAGGTCACTGATGGGAATGGCTTTGTCTTCCCTGATCAGGTTTCAGTCTCAGCTGTCCAGCTGAAATCTCTCATTAACCAAAATCGAATGTGTATTTGGACTGGGCAAGTTTGGTGAATCCAGAATATGTGGTTCTAAGTTAGGGTAGAACTTCCTGCTAAGCAATAAAATTGCACAGTCTTGAAATTAAGGCAGGAAGGAAGGATTATAAGATTTTTTTGCAGGTATCTTTGTACTGTTTCTCTTCAACTTTCTGTGTAATGCTGATCTCTGGCACAACCTTCTTGGCTGCCTAATTCTTAGGAGTGCACAATTCTCCTTTCTTGACTTACTCAGAAATGAACAACGCTAAATTGCTTATTTTTACTCTTATAGAGGCAATCTGTAAGATCCTGTCCTGATAAAACAATCAACAGTATACTTCTGTGTGGATAGCCCTGAAGTTTCCTATATCTTGCATCCATAGTTCTAACTTTATAAAACTCCTCAATATATCCTGAAGTTGAGCAAACCATCAACCACTGAATAACCCATAGTATTAGATGCATTTTCTTGTAACAGATAATAGCATAGTGTAGTATCTTTTCTGCATGAGGCAATTATTAATAAGTCCTGACAAGACCCAATACTTGATAACTAATGGTGCATTTCCAAGTGTGGGTTGCTAGTTGAACTGAAAACATTACCTGCATCTGAAATGGATGCACCTTATTAACCCAGGAAAATACATATGGCGTTTAACTTGTCACACAGCTTCTTAGATGTGCAAAAAGACAGAGTAGGGCAAAAAGCTGCTAAACCACCATCAGCTCCTTAGTGCTGAAAGATGACAGGCACTATTCCTCCCAAGTCTTTGCCCTTCTGTCAAGAAGAGTGGTGATCAATGAGTTAAGAAGATAATAAAGAGGTCAGAGCTCTCTGGGTAGTTAACCATATGGCCTTAAAGCACAACAAATACTAGACTTTGGTTATTACTATAGTCTAATTACAGGATTTTAAATCAACCAAAGATATCCACTGCTACCTGCTGTCACTCTATGGTGTCCAAAGTGATTGAAGATCACTAGTGGTATTGTATGGAAGGATTCTATGCTCAATGCCCTGTGGTATAATATTTGAGGGAGAATCAATACCTTGTTCTATTTCTAGCATTCCTGATGCTTTATCTGGCTTTGGGGTATGCTCATTGTATGGAACTTCTATCCGAACAAGGCTTCTAAAAAGGGAAATTGTTTTTCATCCTCAGAAATATTTGCTGCATTGTGGAAGTGTCTAAAACCTTTGGTCCCTGTTTAACTTAATCAATTCTGAGGGGTTTTGCTAAAACTAGAAATGCAGTCTAAAAACAGATTGTCAGGGCCTTGGTCTGGAAGGCTTACTTTAGCTGTATTAGTTACTAACTTTCCATTTAACTTCTAGTGGACAAAATGTTAGATACTTTTGTGTCTGTGGGGCAATGTATGAGTAAAATAAGTTGTGCAGTTAAAAATGCCAATGGCCAGATGGTCATTATATTAAAACAAAATATATAAGTAAAGAGTTCAGCTATTTTTTTCAATAAATATATTCCTCAAATAATACATCACTAACAAAAAACTATCAATATTCAAATAGATTAACATTTAAAGAATTAGCTCCAGAGGATATTCAGTTTATAGAATTTATTTTCTTTGTCTCAGAAATCTCTAAAGTCTTTAACATTATTCAAGATGAAAAATCTCCCGGCACTGATGGAATATCAGGGGATTTTTTAAAAAGAATTTAAAGAGATCTTTAATACCTTTAATTCCTACTTTTATGAGTACTTACCAGAATCTTGGAAACAGTGTAAGATAATTCTGTTTCTTAAATTGATAAATATTATCAGAAATTGGCACCTTATAGACCCATCTCACAAACTATAAATCATATTAACTTATTACCTATTGGTTGAAAAGTAATTATAAGTTATTAAATATTACACAAAATCGATAATCTTTCAGTAGCCATATGTACTTTATATATATATATTTGAAAACTTTGATTCTCTGAAATTACAGATCTTAAATAAATACTAAACAGACTTAAATTGGTCTGGCTTTTGTAAGATGTTTGAACATATTTATGGACTGACTAGAGCCCAGAGAAGATTCAGATTCTGTTATGACTTTAAGAGATATGAAAGAGGGTTATCCCTTATCACCTTTATTATTCAACTTCCACTGTAGAAGTATTAGTAATAGTAAGTATAATCTTTATTGTCATTGTACTTAAATACAATGAAATTGGTTAATAGCCCTTGGATCTAACATTCGAGGTTATGGGATAAAATTGTGTAACAAGACATAGCATTTAAATTTATCTGCAGATGATATGGTTCTGACTCTCAAATGCTTCCCACTCAGCTAACTGTATTAAGAAAGAGTTAGAGGAATTTGCAGAGCAGGGATGGGTTCCTGCCAGTTCTAACCTCTTCTATAGAAGAGGTTCCACAAATCTACAGTGCCGTTTAGAACCGGTTCCAGCTCCCTCCTCCCACCCATCCGCACATCATCAAGATGAAGAGTGAGAGGAGAAATTCTGGGAGTTGAAGTCCACAAGTCTTAAAGCTGTCAAGGGTTAGGGGTGCAAGGGTCTTGTAACTTGACAGCTTTAAGACTTGCATGCTTCAAATGCCAGAGTTTCTGAGCCAACATTTTGGTTGCTAAGCAAGAGCGTTGTTAAATGAATTTCACCACATTTTACAAGTTAGCCACGCTACCCAGTCACATGGCTGGCAAGCCACTCCTACCCGGTGACATGGCTGGCAAGCCACTCCCACAAAGCAGGCCACACCTACAGAAGAGGTTCTAAAAAATGTGAAACCCACCACTGTTGCAGAGGCATCAGGATTATCAGATAATTTAAACAAATCAGATTTGATATTTCTAAATCTATAGAAATTTATTTTCAAAGTTAGGGTGTGTGTGAAAATATCATTTGTTTGGTTGTGCAATAAAGCAATGCTTCTTTGGTGTTACATTTCTCTCTCTGTGTGTGATAAGTAATATTAACAAAGAATAAAATGCTTCCCAGAATTAATGTTACTACATATATTTACATGTGCAAGTCTATTAAAAATAAGGAACTTACCTATTTCATTTTAGCAGTTGGAATAATAATTGCTCAATGTTGAAAAGATTTAGATAATGGTTTGGAGCCCAAAGATTAAACAAAATGTAACTAGATGAAAGAATCTGCAAGGATTCTGCAAGGAGCCACCATTTAGGGAGATTGGTGAGGCATAAACATTTAATTAAATAAATGAGATCAGGTCTACCCCTAAATTTGCAGTATCAATCCATAATATTCGAAAGATGGGCACCAAATATCAGTAAGGCAGCTGACTGCTACGTATATTGAACAGCAAGTAATTTAATTTTAAAAATTGTGATCCAAGGACTGAGAAGACTCCTGAGACTTTTCTTCATTATTTTTCCTCCTGCAAAACATGGATGTCTAAGATGTTCGTTTGAATGTCTCTTAATTTGTTTTCCTCACTTTGTTCTTTCCTTCCTACTCTAACTCCAGAACTATTGCTTCCCTCACTTTAAGCACTGCCTCAATTTTACTTGACATTGTTATGATTTATTATATGATTCCTCCTTCTTTCTGGGCAGTCAAGGAGCGCAACTATTGTGCAAGAAGACAAGAACCCTAGGAGAAAATACAAGGAGAAAATCTCAAGCTCAGACTTGAAGTAGACTTCAACTAGGACTGGAAGAACACTCCTGTCTGGCACCATGGAAGAACATGCCAACCACTGATCAGTAATAATAGTTATGTGTTTACTCATTCATTGCATCTTAATTCCCTTTGAGAATAAGAGCTCGAGATGGTTTACATGAACATTTCCCACAATTCCATTCCCTAGGAATAATCCTATTAGGTTTCTTGGGCTAAGAAGAAGTGGGTGTCAGGATTCTAAGTAAGACCCCCAACAAAAGAAGACTCCAAGGCTTGAAGTTCCCCAAAGTTCCATTTTATTAGAGGTCATATTGGCACATCTGGGAATCTGAAAGCTTCCAGGTTTTCCCCATCCAAAAGAAAGTCCAAGCACCTTCCCCTGCACCCACATGTCCATCACATGGTCCATTCAAAGCACCGTCCCAACTGGAGATGCCTCCCAGTCACATCTCCCAAAGTACAGGGCAGATAGTCCTTGAGTCTCAGAGAAAGGAATGTTATTATGACTATATATCTCCCCAGCTTCAGACAATCCCCCCTCCCAGTTTTCCACAGACTAAATGTGGCAGGCCTGAAGATCGAATGCCCCGATAGCTTCTAGGCCTGACAGGGGGTTGCTCCAAAATTACTGATGCCAATTCCTAGGTGCAACTTAATCACTTACTATACTTTACTTCTAATTACACTGATGTTGTGAAACTGCTTGCTGCAAATTTCATGAAACGGTCAAATTTACGATAAAGAAATCCAGAGGAAAACTGAACATTGGAGAAATGCCAACTACTTTAAAAAAAAAATAAGATTATGCCATTGTCAGTACATAATGACTTCTTTTGCATTGGGGTTGTTAAATCAACAATTTTTATTTATTTGGTGCCTTCGTCAATGTTGACTCCTGGCACAACTGCCTGGACAAGTCTCTGACGTTTTCTTGGCAAGATTTCAGAAGAGGTTTGCCATTGCTTGCTTTCTAAGGCTGAGAGATGAGGCTGACCCAAGCTCATCCAGCTGGCTTCATGCCTAAGGCAGGAGTTGAACTCATGGTTTCCTGGTTTCTAACCGGCTGCCTGAACCATTACACCAAACCTAGCAATCCCAATGGATAAAAAATCCCCAATGTTATAGCAAATGCTTTGCACAATGGCAGACAGGTTGTGTATGCCTGGGACATGCACATATTAAAAAAGGACAGCTATAAGCAATAGCCAGATAATGATAGTAGCACTATCTGGCTGACTCTGGTTCATCTCAGAAGCTAAACAGGGCTGGGCTAGTTGATATTTGGATTTGAGAGGACCAGGAAATCCCATGGTTGTAGGCTAGAATTAAGATATTGAAAAATCAACTCAGAGGAAGACAGTGAGACTTCATGTCTTTATTGTTGCCAAAACAATAAAGACATGTGAATATAGCCATAAAGATATCAGAAGTTAGGTTTGATGTAAAAAAAATAGCTATGGCTTTTAAAAATGAGATTAGATATTTTGACAGGGTACAAACACATTTACTTATATTTGACTCTTTAGATCTGATTCCAGTTACTGGGAGGTCACTTCAGACTATTTAACTTATTTTAAGATTTCATGATTTAAAGTATTGAAAGTAATTTCTCTGAGCATTTCCTTGCCCAAAGTTCAAGCACGTACCATTTTGGGGTTTTGTATGTGTGTGTGTTTGCATATGCACGTGTGCCTCCAGAAAAACTAAGAACAAAAACTATAAAAGGAGGAAAAAGACGGAAAAAAGGAAGTAACAAAAATATATAATCTTCCATTCAAAGATTCCACTGTATACTTCCAAAATAATGAAGTTGACAGCCAATCCTTTCTAAATCTTCCTTCAGGTAGCCAGTATAATGAGAGAGAGAAAAATTGTGTGATGAATTCAACTCAAGATCATATTCTCATTCCCCCCCTCTCTATCACACACACACAGACACACACAGACACACAGACACACACACACACACAGTTCTTTTAGACCCTTAGTCATCCTAAAGTTCCAACTTTTTATTCAACAGTTATTCCAAATGAATAATAATAGATTGGAGAGTTGTGTGCCAAAGAAAGCAATAGTACAGTAGAACATTTTCATAACATTGCCAAGAAAACTATTGGGATCCAGCTGCATGAAAGTAATTTTGCTGCAGTAACGGGAGTGACATCTCAGTGTTTGATAATGTGTCTTGAGCAACTTTTTCTGAAAGTGGTTGAACTTTTGCTGGTGTAGTCCAATAAGCAAGATCCAAGTGTTTCTTTGGAAAGGGATTAGATTATCCAACCAAAGTATATTGCCAATTAAATAGAAGGAAAAGCAACATTCAGACCTGTAGTTAATTGGAATGTAATGTCTATATCTGAATATATACATATATTAGCAGCTGTATTGAGTAATTGCAAAAGGGCAAATCATGTTTGTTTCTGATTGTTATACTAAAAAAAATATTATTCGTGAAGCAGCTGTTATGCCCTGGTGGCCTCCAGCTGTGTTTGCACTAGAACTTTTATAATTCCCAGCTAGTCGTTGCCCATGGTACGTTGGGAATTTAAGGAGTTGGCATCACAGCATTGTATATTTAAAGGATGTGGACTAGTTTACCTAAACCTGGGATTTTACTCCAGGTCTTGTTACTGGAAAGAAATATATCTCGGTCTTTCTGCAAAAGTCTTGATATTAAAGGCCACATGAGTTGTCTGAATTTACAGGATTGGTGAAAATAGAGACCTCTGCCCAGAGTGTCCTTGTAAAAGCATGAATGCTTGAAAAGTGAATCTTTCTCCTTTTATAGCAGTTAAGACCATCCCATGCTAGGGATATGGTAAATATCTACTCCGTCCATTTTTAAAAAACCTGCTTCCCTTGATTCTATGTGTCATCTCCACTAATGCAAAGGTAAAAGAAAGATGTGTATGTGCATGTGTGCACCCTTGTGCGTGAGAGAGAAGTGTGTGAGAAGAGGAACCTCATCTTTTTCTGCAGAAAGGAAAACAATTTTTTCATGACTGCCTTTCAAGGTCCTTTCAGCAACTGCTTATTGATTTGGGTCTGGGATGAGTTGTGCCTGTGACTGCCTGAGTGTCTTTCAGATGATTTTACGATTCAAGAGATATGGAAAGTTGTCAGATCTGATTTAGAAGTCCCATGTCCCTTGGTTCTATTGCCCTCACTTAGTCTTAACACTTAACAGTATCAGAGTGGGAAAGGACCTTGGAGGTCATCTAGTCCAACCCCCTGCTCATGGCAGAAAACCTATACTAGGGATTCAAACTGCCAAACTCCCAACTTTCTGATCGACAAGCTCAGCGTCATAGCCACTGAGCCAATGGTGGGATTCAATTTTTTTACTACCAGTTCCGTGGGTGTGGCTTAGTGGGCATGGCATGGCTTGGTGGGCATGGCAAGGGAAGGATACTGTAAAATCTCTATTCCCTCCCCACTGACTCCAGGGGAAGGATACTGTAAAATCTCTATTCCTTGCCGATCAGGCAGAGAATCAATGGGGGCAGGGCCAGTCAGAGGAGGCATTTACCAGTTCTCCAAACTACTCAAAATTTCTGCTACCAGTTCTCTAGAAATGGTGGGAACCTGCTGAATACCACTTCTGCACTGAGCCACCTAGTAGGCAAGAAGGTTAGGTTATGAAATGCTTGGTGCTGCCTTCTCATCTCTGCATGGTGAGATTTTAAAACAATTACTCGATAAGGATATGGTGGAAGAGCTTTTCACTATGTTTCCATAAACTTCAGCCAGCATAATCAGAGGCTGATTATTAGGGGGTTAGGGACACAAAACATCTGAAGGCATCTGATTACTTATAAAATGTGAAGTTAAATACAGACCATGAAACTGACTATATTCCATACATAAAGAAACAACAATAGCAGTGAGGGTGCTCTCAGTTGGGATTAAGAGGTAAATGTTGAGGTGGACTAGCATTTGTTAGATTTGTCACCATGCTCTGTTTTCTGGTTCCAAGGATACTTTATTTTATTCTACTAGAAAGAAAGCATAAAAATTGTGTTTTGGGGGTAGAGACCAAAATGATCTTTAAGTTTTTAATTTTAAGAAAGGTGACATTTCAGCAAATCAATAGAGACAAGACCTTTGAGTTCTAAATTAAGGCTGTGAAGAAATTTGTGGGGAAAGTGAAGCAGTAGGGCACAGGTTGAAAGATTTAAGTCCTGTAGTATGGCATTTCTAGGATCCACTTTCAAAATAGCAATAGTAATAGCACTTTGATATATATACCACTTCACAGTACTTTATACAGCCCTCTCTCAGTGGTTTACAGAGTCAGCATATGGCCCCCAACATTTTACCGACCTCGGAAGGGTGGAAGGCTGAGTCAACCTTGAGCCAATGAGATTCGAACTGCCAAATTGCAGGCAGCTGGCAGTCAGCAGAACTAGCCTGCTGTACGGCACTCTAACCACCATGGCTCATGGTGTTAAACCTGGCACATTTGCCACATGAAACAAGGAATAACAGCTTTATTCCTACATTGTGTTATTAGGGTGGTAAGGATTTCTGGATGCCCAGTTTCACCCTCAAAAATTTGGAAAGTTTCATACATCTTTGTAATGGATGAAATTGCTCTGATTGCCATAATTGGTTAGTAAATAGGCCCACAAACCAAAGTTTCTAGTTAATGTAAATTACTTAATAGGTACTGAAGTACTTTGGTTTGCTTAGAAAATCACTTCTAAGCAGTTAGAATAGGTAATCAGTTGCAGAAGCTCAGTTCTATGAAGTCCAATGCGGGTCCCATAGGAGTGAATCAATTAATGCTACAGATTGATAGTTTTCTTCCCTAAAGTAGGGAGTTTGGACTATATCTTCCATTCTGACTGCAGTTGGTGGAATAGTAGTTCAAAGCATCTGGAGAATATCCTATCCACGCTAGAGTGAAACCCTGAAATATCTAAAGAACCTGCTTGGTGGCAGATCTTTTGGCTTTGTGGGAATGAATATGAATTGCTATTCAGCAATTTCAGGCCAGCCTGGGGATCATCCCAAACATCCGAATAAATGAAGAGCACTCATTCCAAAGGGCTACTTATAATAACATGTTGCTTTGCAGGAGTTCCTGTGAACTTGGATGATTAAGATTACAGGGGCATTGACTTGATTTAAATTCTCTTCCTATCACTGCGGAGTGAAATTGCTACCCTCAAAGTAGCAGCTTCCGGTAAGCCAGGAAGAAGCAATGAATATGCCCTGATGAACAGCCAGTTTTCATAGTAACAGTGGAGAGCGGGGAGCTGCTCTTAATTACAACCTTGTTCTGTCCCTGTCAAATTACTGAGCTGGAAATGCAGAGTCTTTCATTAAAACTTATCTATGTAACTAGAAATTATATATACCTACAGCAGAGAGCACCTTCATGCCTCAGTCACTCTCTTTGTCAAAGACACCTTGATGTATCTGCATAGTTAAACTAAAAGTATCTAAATCCCATTTGTCTTCAACAACCTTCCTCAGCTGATGCCTACCATTTGTGCTGGATTACAAGGCCCAACCAACCTTGGGAATTTGGGAACTGAAGTCACCCACAGGGGGAAGGCACCAGTTCACAAAAAAGCTGGTTAGATATTGGAACCTCTCTATCAAAGAGAAAGTGTTGCTTTTGTTGCCTATCCTCTTTCGCCTTCCTTAGATTACTGACTTTTACTGTTCCCCTTCTCTTCCCCCACATCCCAAGCATTTAGATTATATTCTTTGTGCAGTGATCTAATCCCCTTTGACAGTCATCTGAAGAATTGCTATTTAACTGTACGGTGAGTGAATAGTATCTGCTTTGTGGCCTGTCTTGAAACTTGGATTTGGTTTTGTTAGATGATCCATAATTCACATACTGTATTAAGAGAAAATGATCTCACACCATTTTGTTATCCACAGTACTTCCTGGGTAGAAATCTTTTGAGAGTCACTCCATCTTCTTTATTGCATTGGCATTCCAGTAACATCTAAAGCTTTTGGTCCAGGAAGTTCTTCTAGTTCTCACCATTACCCTATGTTTTCATTCAGTCAATTGTATTTTTCTCAAACCAAGCATTCTTTTTTCTTGTTTTGTTTTGGAAGCTTCCAATATTCAGGTAGATAAATGGTGCCCTTCTCCAAGGGTTGGATGGCTTTGTTTATGCATTGATATAAATAGATTTTGCTGTTTTATTGCAAAGCACTCTGAGCTAGTGTGCCTTACTGTGCGCCCATGTTTAGACTTAAGCTCACACTCCACCCCCTTCTTCTCCAAATTATGAAAATTGTCCACAATTCTTGCTTGGGATAGCTTGTCTTGAATCTAGGGCTGCCCAATACCAGTTACCTTTTCCTCCCGGGATCACTGGTGTTATCAGGTATTAATTCTATCCACCTTCTTCCTTCTGGACAGCACCTCTTTTGTGGCTTGTCTCAAAGCATTTTTGCATGCTGAGCAAACTCAGATCCCTCCTCTCTTATATGATCTGTTCAACAATACCTTGAGATCTGACCTTAGCTTTGCCTCCCTAATTAGTCTGAACAGGCAACTCCAGCAAAAGTTCCTCAAATAAAAATGCACAACAATTTTCATGGCTACAAACCAGGGGTGTGATTCTACCAGTTCAGTCTGGTTTCGGGTGAACTGGTAGCTCTGAAGATGAAATGAGAGCTCTGACCTTCAGATGGACCCTCCCGCCTGCCCGCCCCTGGGCTATATTTCCTTGGTTTTTTTGCTGAGCTGATAGGCGCTTCAGAGCCGGATTGCTGTGGCTCAGCTGTTTTGCCGCGCCTCAGCTGCAGTAGAAGGTCTGTTTTTAAGCTTTGTTTTAACTACTGCGCACACGCTCACCGAACCGGTTGTTAGACTGGTTGAATCACACCACTGCTGCAAATATTGCTGTATTTGTGTGAGTTTTTTTGCAAACTTCTCTGTGGTGCAAGCAGGATGAACTATATTATATAAAGTATGAAATGAACACAGTTTATCCCATAAAAACAGGACTCTCTTAAGGATCATGTCCTTCTTGGGTGGATTATCACTACCCTCAACCCTCTCTCTCTATGACAGTGGTCTTTATTGTGCCTGTAGTTTATGGACTCTTCTGAATCTTCCAGCATGTCTAACTCTCTTTTCCATGGCTCCAAGAAGACAAAGTGTTGCTTATAACCAGAACTTTATTGTCCCAAACTTCCACCCACAATTCTTGCCCTGAAGGTAGATACACATGTGATAGTCATTTGGGATAAACCTGATTGTCTCCCTTCTTCCAAATGTTAATTCTGTTTGCTTGGAAAATCAACATGAAAATCAGAAGAGGGAGTTTGCTGGACTTAGCTGTCTCACTAATTTTAAAGTTTGTATAACAAATTATATGCACCTGTCAGCGTAAGTGTTTACTTCTTGCAATTGAGATGCTTTATTGACTAAAAATGCTGCCAGGCTTGGAGAGTTCTTTTTCCAGGTGTCCTGTTGACATAGAAGTGATGTCAACTTCTATTACACCATTATACCTATCACATTGCTATTGTTGCTGTTTTGATTAGATTTGGGGGCCATTCACAGGTCACTGTGACATAGATGAAGAGCTGAAAGTTGATCTGTAGGTGGACAGGACAGCAGCAGATCAACAAAGATTTCTTCCTTCTAGTTGTTGAATAAGGAAGAAATGATTGGGTTGCGGTAACTAGAACTCAATTTCTGTTTGGAAAAACCATGAGTCTTTTTGTTTTGGAACAAAAATCAATTTCTGAGTGTATGTACAATAAATTGAGTTAAATTAGTGAGTCACAGAATCAAGGAAGTGTCTTGCACCCACTAATTGAACTGTACCCCACTTCCTCATTCTGAGTAACTTTGACAATTTAGCCACTTCCCTCAGACAGGGAGGTGGCTGAACTCTATGATCGTGTTAAAAAGGGGAAAATATTATAGCTTCATGTCAGTGTTTATACCTGTACAGACTGCACTTCCTGGGAAAGTTAGCTATCTTCACAAGTCTAGAGATGCAATGGCTTCCATTCTAAGCATGCTTTGTAACTGATGTCCCCTGTTCATGACCAGGCTAATCCACTTTCAGATACAGGGTCTGTCTATCTCTATGACTAATCATCTATCCAATAATAGGAGATTGGAGAAGGCAATCCCATTTGTATTAAAATGCATTTAAGGCACAGTGTGCAGAGAAGATCAACAGTATATTAATTTGCTAGACCTCTTATTCCAGCATGAGACAAATTATTGTTCATTTTGCATTGTTGAGGTCACCTTCTGGTTATAAAGTAGTTTTAGGAGAGTGACCTTTTCAACTTCTGACATATTGTTCTACCCTCTTATGGAACAGGATCTGATTAAATTTTTTGTCTCTCATCTTGTCCTTACTCTGACCTGTCTCTTGGCATAATAAATATAAGTCCTTCTTAGAAAGCCTTAAAAACCTGTAATAATTCAGGTTGAAGCCCTAACCATACTTAAAAGTAACATGTATTGAAGGTAGTGGGAATCATCTTTTGTTTTTTTTAAAAAGTACAGTGTGCTGAAAACATCTACAAACTAGCACATTCTGTTAGAATCCTAATTTCTTTAACATTCCCATCCAGGCTCTTATTACTCCCAGTGCTACCATCTGGAGCAACCTGTGACACACAGAAAAGGAAGAAATGAATTTTAACCGAATAAAAAGAGGGAAGGGGTTTAAAAATAGGGAGAAGCACCTCACATGCTTAAGCTGTCTTAGTTATCTTTTTTAAAGATGGGCAGAAGAGGAACCAAATCAGGGTTATTCTGGCAGTGTTTATAATTCAGTTTGCATTTATTCCATCACTTCTTTCCTGAGAAATACTAACTCTCACTTTTCTCTTGTCTCTTGGCAATTCTTCTTTCTCTTAGCAGCGGGCATATCTTTCTTGATATTAATGGACTGTCATCTTTTCAGTGCCTGTTTTGTGTCACATGCTACTTTCTACAGGAGAATAGTTGAGTAGAATTACTAAACAATATGTTTAAACCATGACTTGTTGAATAATACCAAATCATGATAAGTAGTTTGCAGACGACGGTGATTGGATTGACCTAAGATGCAAAGTCAGAGCCATACAAAATCATCTTGTGGATCAGCAGAAGGTATAAATCCAGGCACTGACTCTGATCAAGAGATGATAATCTACTATAAATGGATCAGTTATAATCTGGTTGAAGTAGTCTGCCAGTATGTAAACCCAAAAGCCGTTTATCATATTTGTGAGTCACTGAATGTACAACTTCAAATTAAACTCTAATGTTGTTGATTCCTGAAGTTTCCCTTTGCTTGTTCAGCAGTTTGAGTGTTCACTATGCTAACTTGAATGAACTTATTGGAACGGTTGCCTTACAAGTAGTGTTAAGTCAACCATTATAACCCTTGCATGATGAATAGAAGGACTGAGGGTGACAGGGTATGATTTATTTAAGGCTACCAAATGAGTTAATGCAGAGGTCAAATTTGAACTATGGCCTTTTCAATTTCAATTAATAGTTTAACCTTTCAACAGCTAAATCACACTTGCTTGTATGTAATAGTAAAAAAGTGGTCCAGAACATTTGGTCTGCACAATGGCAGGAAAGATGTGGGGCATTGCAAATATGTGAAAAGTCTCTTTCAGATTTTTCTGAATAAGCCATAATAGGATTTATCTCTGTTCGGTATTGGCTATGTGTAAAACTTTGTCACCTTTTTAGTTCAACCATTTCTGTTCCCAGGCTGGCTGAACAGCATCTCTTATCTAAATCTTTCCATATCTGCCCATTTAGAAAGACCACCAATAAGAAGGAAGTATTGATTCTCGTCGTTGATGAATAGGACAAAGTGTGTTTTCAGAATAACTCCAGCTAAGAGGGGAAAGAGCAGGTCAGATGGTTTAATGTTTTTTAAAAAAACACCATTCAGGGAATTGCAAACTTTTTCACACAAGCTGAGAAATGAGAATATTAGCTCTATACTTGAAACAGTCTGGATGTGTAGCCTTTACCAAAGTCTTGTTTTATGTTTGGTAGAAAAAGAAAAGTCTGGTAGAAAAAGAAAACTCTACCCACAAGACCTTTGTTTTTTCATTGGTGACCTTCCTTGACCTTCCTTGATGTCCTCAAGGTAGAGAGAATTAGTGGAAAGATGCTAAGCTGCTGTTGTTGTACAGATGTTTGGTCCAGTAACCAAAGTGCTTGTTGGCTAAATAAAATGACTTTGTCCCTATTGAAAGCTGCTTTCCCTTTCATGTGCTTCCCCCCAGCATAGTGTCAGGGTGTCCCTGCTCCTGACAGCCCTATAGACAGGCCAAGGGTAAAAAAGGGTAAAGCTGCTGCTGTTTAGCTCTTCTAGGCTTCAAACATTGCATCCGTTGGCCTCTCGGCAGCTGTGGGCCTTTTGTGCCAATTCAAAATCCCCCCCCTCTCCAGATAGACATTGGATTAATTCTTACTGAGGAAGAACAGAAGTGGGCTGAATAGGGTGAGAGTCTAAGTGATGAGAGGAGGTGATAAGGTGAGTGGTATTTATAGGCTCTGGCCTGAATGCAGCACACACAACAGATGAAAGAAGATGCTCTAGAGAAGAAGAATGTTCTTCTGCAGTATAAGTCTCTAGAGATTCTCAGTCATCCAGGTCATGATGCTTTTTCAGGAAGCAACTAGACTTTCTTGTGTTATTTTCTTTGAAGATGTTTTGCTTCTCATCCAAGAAACTTATTCAGCTCTGACAAGATAGTGGGGAATGGAAATGTTCTGCTACAGTGGAGGGAGGGGAGCAATGTTTCCACAAAATTACTCAAGTCAGGTCTTTTTTTTGTGACATGAGGAGATGCTTCTGTTTGCCTGTTGCTGATGAATTTACTTCACCTGAAATACAGTTCAGGGAGTGCTCTGTCTGCTACCTGCTACAGATAAAAGTTATCATATTGGAAATGCTGTCATGCTTTGGGGCTAAAAATGAAACTACATCAGCTCTGGAGGGACAGCAGATTTCAAGTCCCTCATGAGGTGAGCTGAATAGCTTTTGGTAGTTTGGTAGCTGGCTTCTGAGTATTTTGAAGACTGAAATGAGTTGTAGCTGAAAGTTACAGTATTGCATTTTTTTTAAAATTGAAGAGGATATCTGTAGCCCAAGGTCGAACTCTACTTGGTGTTGGAAATCTGAGCTTGGTAGTTTGTTGCAGCAGCAGTGAATTTCAGCAGGTTCTGACCAGTTCTGGGGAACCGGTAGCAGAAATTTTGAGTAGTTTGGAGTACCAGCAAATGCTCCCTCTGACTGGCCCACCCCCATCTATTCTCTGCCTCCTGAGTCCCAGCTGATCGGGAGGAAATGGGGGATTTTGCAGTAACCTTCCCCTAGGAGTGTGGAGGAAATGGAGATTTTGCAGTATCCTTCCCCTGCCACGCCCACCAAGACACACCCACAGAACCATTAGTGAAAAAAAATTGAATTTCACCATTGGTTTGCAGACATAAATAACATCATCCGTGCACTAATGATGTTACCTAGTCAGATAGTGAAACATTTGCAAATGAACATCCAAGCTCAGTGTAATTTTCTGTTTACAAGAATCACTCCTCTTTATTTGGAAAACAGACAGGTGAGCAAGGCAAACATCACCTGCTAAGAGGTGTTTCAAGATGTGGACAACAATGATGGCATTCCCATTCAACACATCTGAGGAAGATCTGATGGGATAAGATTGGACTTCAGCCATTGTTTCTGAAGGTGACCACTTTTATTTTAGAGAACCAGCATTTCAAGCGATTAAAAATATTCACCAAGTGTTTTGGGAGGCTGATATAAATAAAACACATTCTTAAGTCAGTAGTATAATAATCAACTGCTGTGTGAAAGATCCTTGCTGGTAGTCTATGGCTGTTGAAATTCTAGAATATTACCATTGACTTGGCTTCAGAAGGGAAAATGAGGCAGGTATACACTCTGGTTTTATGACAATTCACCATGACCAGCTCGCAATGGCCAAGTTGCCGTGGCCAACTAGCTGTGGACAACTCAGCATGGGACAGCTTGCCATGGCCACCTTGCCATGGGACAACTCATTGCAGAACAAGAGTTACTCTTAACATCAAAGAAATGGTGGAATGGAAACACTAAAGAAAGGATGCAAAAGGAGGGACAAAATGAAACGTGAATGACAAAAATTAAAATATTTGTATTTATTTTAAATAATTAATTGAAATTGTTAAATTATCAGGCATGGAGTTGACCCATGTCGAGTTGGCTGTGTTAAGTTATCCTGAAGCAAGTTGGCCATAGTGAGTTGACTGCAACAAGTTGGCTGCAGTAAGTTGTCCCAATCTGTACACTCCAACTTTTCCAAGACAGTCTTTCCCCCTTCTGTTCCCACATTCCCTAACCCTAACTTTAAACTTTGGTGGCAAGGAAGAATTTCCTGAGGATATACTGAAGTCAACAAAGCTTTTTCCTACAGGAGGACTGGGACCTTCAGTTTTTTCCCTCCACTAAATCTGTCTTGATTCAATTTCAACTTCACAGAGTTCCTTCCCAGCTCAGTCCATGTTGCTGTCATTTTTTGCTTTCCTTTCCCCTCACAGGATTTATTTTATGATGACAAAATAAAGCAATGAAGACTGAATTGGCCATTCTGAGAGGGCACCCATAGGTCCCCAATTCCCATCTTTCCACATGTTCAGGAAAGTAGAGACCCCTGAGGGTTGGAGGGGAAAGGAGAAGAGGGAATTCTCCAACTGCTACCTTATAATTGCTCCATGTTAAACTGTGTGAAGATGAACCCACAGCAGGCACCTGTTGCTCAGGAGCAATGAAGCTGTGGATGCACCACAATTTATCCTTTTAGCTCAATGACAGGAGGGAAGCGATTAAGATGACTGCGAGGAGCAGTCTTTGAAGAAGATCTTGAGATGCTGCTGAGCTATTCCATCCAGATGCTGCTGAGTTAATCCAGCTATTTTCAAGAATGATTTAATCCATAATCACTACATCACATAATGATGCATTGGCCTTTCACCGTAGTTAAATGTTTAAACATTTTAAATTTTAAATAAACATGCAAATGATACACATGACTTGTTTCCTAAATTCATGGTACCGTATATGATTTTCATTTTACATTTTAAGACTACCACTCTTTTTGCCCTTAGCATTCTCTTAACCAGCCATATATATCCTATAGGAAAGGATGCCCATTTGCTTCCTTCTGTCCAGGAGAGGTCCGTGTTCTTGCAGTTTTGAATTTTCTTCAGTTCTTCTTCTTCAACCGCTTGTTAAGTCTGCTCTTGCTGAGCTGTAGATTGCTAGTTCAAAACAAATTGCAGTTTAACCATTTAGCTACATGGAAGCAAGAGACCTAATTAATCATGATGTCCAAATGTCTCCTGCTTTTGGAGCTGCTTCAAATTTTTGCATTCCTTCTTGGCCACTTGAAAAGCTTCTGTGTTACTCTTAACTTCTTTGAAGCAGCCCTTATTGAATTTAAATGTATTCACTCACCCGTGATTGCTGCCAAAAAGCCCTTGTCTGTGCTTGCTACTTGTTTGTGTGTTGGTGGTGGTGGTGGTGGGGGAGAGATCTAATGTTTAAACTTCTCCATCCCTCTAGCTTCCGTGCTTTATTCCAATCTCATCTGGATGCTCCAGTTGGGAAAACCTAATAGTCACCCTTTTCTTCTCTCCTGGGGATAGCATCTGAACCTATAGGAATAGAAAGTCTTTAACAGTACAAAGTTCTCGAGCAACTTTATTCCAAAGAGTCCTGTAGATACCAAATAGCAATGCTGCAACCAAAGTGTGCACTGCAGACGTCCTTGCTTTTAAATACCAAATTAGGAACAGTTGTGCCTTCTTTTTGATTCATTGTTAAAATAATCTGTGGGTTGCTACTTGGCTGGATGCGAAGCATAAAAGTTGCTGATGTCTGGTAATAGGTTTTTTCCCCCCACTCCCTCCTCTTTGCTCTCAGAACTAAAGGAAACTTATGAATAATGCAGCTTCAGGGAGCAATGGTATTAATGAATGCACAAACCCTTTGGTCTAGTGAAGCCAGAACGTCACCCAATGCCTTTGCCAGTGGAGAACGTTAATCAGGTCCCCCTCTCCACCTCTCATAACCATTGGACCTTGTCCCCGTAACCGTTAGGTTAATAAAACAGGACTTTGGAATTGGGGGGGGGGGGAGGTAAACATCCATCCTAGAATGTGGTACAGTTTATTTGTTATGCTATGTGAAAGAGGCTGGAAAAGCCATAGTAAATTGAACTTGGAAATTCAAGGGAGATTGTAGCCCCTTTTAAAACCACCCTTTGTCAGGAAGGGCCTTAACTACTTTCTTCTTTCATTTTTTCCTCTTCCCTCTCCTCCCCCTGCCTTTGCCTCTCTTTAGTCATCGTATTTCCAAGAAACCTTTTGATTTTTGTTTCTCCAACACGACCAAAACCAATAAAATCCTAAGCAGGAAATGGCTACAAATTCCTTGAACTCCTTCTCCAGGCAAGATATGCTAACAAATCCCTGGTAATGATGATGATGAGAGAGCGAGAGAATAAAGAAACTGCTTCTTAAGCAGTGGTGGCCTCCTTAACTAACTACTATCCAGTCCCCATGCCCATTTTCCATTGCCTCCCATCGGCTGCTTTCTGGACCAGCACCAAGAGCTGTATGAAATTAACCAAAGAAGTATGATCTCCTGGAGAAAGAACTCAGAGGCAACTATTGTAATGTTGAGCAGTAGGGAAGATTCAGGGGTGGGCTTCAAAAATTTCAGCAACGAATTCTCTGCCCGGTTGCTGGGTGGGCCTGGCCATGGTGGGCATGGCCTAGCTGTCCTCCTGCACCACAGTGGGGGGGGGGCATTTTCATCTTTTCCAAGCTCCAGAGGCTTTCCTTGAGCTTCTGGGAGGGTGAAACCTCTTCACTTGGGCTCAAGAGCCCCTCCGGAGGCTGGAAATGAGCCCATTTCTGCCCTTTTGGAACTTCAGGAGGCCTGTTTCCCCCCTCCCTGAACCTCTGCAGTTCACATCCAAAACCAGTTACGTGGAGACTCCTGAGAGAGGCAGGGTGGTGGGGCGGGGCCATCCAGGGGTGGGATTTGGAAGTTCTCTGAACTGGCCATAATGTTAGGGTTCTTCTAAACCTGGGCGAATCCATAGTAGCCCACCACTGGGAAGTCCCTGCCTGTTTCATTCTTCCTGGAATAAACCAAGAAGGACAGATCCCCAAAGAAATGTTTGTTATACCTCTATCCGTTTAAATGGAACAATCCTTACTTGGAATATCATAGACCAGCCTTTTCTTCAAGAATGTGCTTGGAAGCAAGAGCCTGTACTGAGAGAGAGAGAGAGAGAGAGAGAGAGAGGGAGGGAGGGAGGGAGGGAGGGAGGGAGAGGGAGGGAGGGAGGGACGGAGGGAGGGAGGAGGGAGAGAGGGGGAGAGGGAGAGGAAGACATGTCATATCGCAGAGCCGGCTTAGTAGCTTTTCAGGCCAAGGTGAGGTCCGCATGAGGTTTGGGTGACATACTAAGGGCTTGTTGAAAGTAAGCAGGGTTAGGACAAAAGATGTACTGTAGTTGATATACATGTTGTTGAAGTTGATTAAAACCTTATGGTGTTATATTTTCCTTTTTGCCTCATGAAAGGCTACAGGTAGAGGACTATATTGAACCCCAGGCTTCTAATAATCCTGTGTAAAGTCCTCTAAAAGTGTCTTGCCAATTATGAGCTGCCTCCAGGCATTGAGTGATTGGACTAGATGATATAGCAAATTTTGAAGAGGGGAAGTTGCTTCATGTTTGTTCAGCGGCTGGGTAGGAGACGCAGACAAACCAGATTACACACAGTAATGTATTTATTTTATTTATCTGTTTAATGTTTATATACCACTATATTCCAGTATGACTTTGCTGGTTTACCAATATCACAAAGCAATAAAAGCACAGCTAAGGAATGCAAATAATTAAATCATAAATAACTCATCCAGTCCCAGCAGTGTGAATCGAAGCCCTAGTGCAGTGTTAAATGCTAGAAGGAAAATGAAATAAAAATGCTAGGGGTTCTTGCTATGTCCAAGAATACAATACAATAGCAGAGTTGGAAGGGACCTTGGAGGTCTTCTAGTCCAACTCTCTGCCTAGGCAGAAAACCCTATACCATTCCAGACAAATGGCTATCCAACATCTTCTTAAAGACTTCCAATGTTGGGGCATTCACAACTTCTGGAGGCAAGCTGTTCCACTGATTAATTGTTCTAACTGTCAGGAAATCTTTCCTCAGTTCTAAGTTGCTTCTCTCCTTGATTAGTTTCCACCCATTGCTTCTTGTTCTACCCTCAGGTGCCTTGGAGAATAATTTGAGTCCCTCTTCTTGTGGCAGCCTCTGAGATATTGGAACACTGCTATCTGTCTCCCCTAGTCCCCTCTTTTCATTAAACTAGACATACCCAGTTCCTGCAACCCGTTCTTCATATGTTTTAGTACTCCAGTCCCCTAATCATCTTTGTTGCTCTTCTCTGCACTCTTTCTAGAGTCTCCACATCTTTTCTACATCATGATGACCAAAACTGAATGCAGAATTCCAAGTGTGGCCTTACCAAGGCATTATAAAGTGGTATTAACACTTCACATGATCTTAATTCTATCCCTCTGTTTATGTAGCCTAGAACTGTGTTGGCTTTTTTGGCAGCTGCTACACACTGCTGGCTCATATTTAAATGGTTGTCCACTAGACTCCAAGATCCCTCTTACAGTTACTACTATTGAGCAAGGTACCATCTATACTTTACCTATGCATTTCGTTTTTCTTGCCTAAATGTAGAACCTTACGCTTTTTCACCATTGAATTTCATTTTATTAGATAGTGCCCAATTGTCAAGTTTGTCAAGATCCTTCTGTATCTTAAGCCTATCTTCTGGAGTGTTGGCTATTCCTGCCAGCTTGGTGTCATCTGCAAATTTGATGAGTTCCACATTTATTCCCTCATCCAATCATTGATGAGATGTTGAAGAGTACTGGGCCTAAAACAGAGGCTTGGGGTACTCCACAGCATACTTCCCTCCATGTAGATGTAATAGCAATAGCAGTAGACTTATATACCAGCTTCATTAGGGCTTTCAGCCCTCTCTAAGCGGTTTACAGCGAGAGTCAGCATATTGCCCCCAACAATCTGGGGGTCCTCATTTTACCCACCTCGGAAGGATGGAAGGCTGAGTCAACCCTGAAGTTCCATTGAACTTCCAATGTAGTTCATTGAGCACTACACATTGAATGCAGTTGGTCAGCCAGTTATGAATCCATCTGGTGGTGGCTATCCAACCCACATTCTTCTACTTTATCTAGTAGTAGGTTATGGTCTACTTATCAAATGCCTTACTGAAGTCCAAGTAAACTATATCGACAGCATTCCTCTGGTGCACTAATTTTGTCACTTTTTCAAAGAATGCAATAAGACTAGTCTCACATGATCTGTTTTTGACAAACCCATGCTGGCTTTTGGCTATTACTTTGTTTACTTCTAGGTGTTCGCTAATTCGTTGCTTGATTATTTTTTTCCAGAATCTTTCCTGGTATTGAGGTCAGGCTGATAGGTCTATAGTTTCCTGGATCTATTTTTTTTTTCCTTTTTTGAAGATGGGAACCACATCAGCTCTTTTCCAGTCCTCTGGCAGTTCTCCGGTGCCCCAAGATCTCTGAAAGATATAGTTCAGTGGTTCTGAGATCTCATTTGCCAGTTCCTTCAGAACCCTGATGTGTAATCTGTCCGGTCCTGGTGATTGAACTCATCTAGGATAGACAGGTGCTCACTTACAATTTTCTTCCCTATTTCAATTTGTGTTCCTAATCTGATTTTTGTGATGCTGTTTTGATAGGTTTTATATTCCTTTGTGCAAAGACAGATGCAAAAAATGAGGTTAAATGGTTCTGCTTTCTCCCTGTTGCTTGTCACCTTCTTGCCACTTTCTCCCAGCAATGGACCAATTGTTTCCTTAACCTTTTTCTTGTTTTTAACATGCTGGAAGAAGCTTTTTTTTGTTATTTTTTTACTTTTTTGGCAAGCCTTTCTTCATTGTGAGCCTTAGCTTTCTTACTTCATCTTTACAGGCTCGGGCTATTTGCTGATATTCTGCCTTGGAAATGTCCCCCTCTTTCCACTTTTTATACTTAACTTTGTCACAGACAGGAATTATCAACCTACACTTTGCTTATTGATAGAAAGGTATCTTGAAATATCTGAAGAGCTGCATCCTGTGCTTCTCCTGCTCTTTTCTCTGGATGTGCTTATGCCTTCCAAAAGCTTTTTGCCTCAGTACCGAGTTCCCCAAAGAAGGACAAACTACCTGCAAATAACAGCTTGCTTTCTCTTTGACTCATTTAGTACTTGTGGTACTACATCTGTTATGACAGTCTGGAGGTAAGATTAAAGACCAATGAGAAGAGATCTGTTATGGTGATGGAGGATGCAAGTCTTGAATGTGAAGCTCTACATAGTGCAATATTCAACTGAGTAAATGATTTCCTAAATAGTTTTATAGCAGGCCAGAGATGCTTGAAACTTAACTCAAACACCATTGGGTGTAGCAAAAAGTTAATTGATCTGGTGGTTGAGTCTCAATCTTTGCTAAAGGATGGGTGTCTGAGAAAAGACAACAGATAGATAATATGCATATTGATTGGATGTAGGGAAACTAGAGACAGTTTAATGTTTATTTTCACCTATGTGGGTAAAAAGATCATGGAAATATGCCATTCTGATCCCTGATTGAGCAGAATGGATGTGTAGAAGTAAGTTGCCTCAAGGTATACAATGCATGAGATGCATTTATTGCCTTGGCAAGATGCCAGGTGAGTGCAAAGGAATAAAAGCTTGCTTGATTCAGCATTTTGGCAGTTGATTGAAAATTGTATTGTGGAATCAGTCTTGTGAATATACATCAAAAAGAGAGACAGTCTCTCTCTTTGCCCCCCCCCCTTTTTTCTCCAGAACAGGAGGGTTTTGAAATCCAAGTTTATATTACTTTTCTACAAATGCCCAATAGGCTGTGGATTCCCATGGAATATTAAAAAGTCAACCCAGTTCCAGGTATGGAGCTATGGGACTTCAGGAGTGATAATCTGCACTGGTATGTGGGAAAGACCTTGAGAACGGGGTGCAGAGACTGTCTAGGAAATGGCCAGATAAGAGATAGCATAGCCTGCAGCTGGTTGTGTGGAGGGGAGGGCAAGAGGCTCAGAAATGTAGCTTTACCATAGAGTAGAGTTAGCTTATCTGGTCATGTTTCCTGTCTTGTTTTCCTGTCTTGTTTTCCCGGGAAATCTGACATAACTGCAGTCAGGTCAAGATTCTCAAATGGCAGAATGAACTCAGTAGCTGATGCGTGGGTTAGAACAAGGGAATCTATTTGGTACTTATACATGCTAACTTTTAAGTACAAAATACATTACTATTATTTTTTTGAATAGTTTCATACAAGTTAAGTTGGATATGTAAATTATTTTTTAATAGTTCTGTGGTTCCTTCAGCTTTTCTTTACATACACACATACAAACACATATTTATTAAATTATATGCCATCCATCTTATTAGGAATACACAGACATACACACCACACACAAAACCAGTTGGCAGTTCCTGTTCTACCACCTATATTACAGGGTCACTTATCGGGCATCCACCCTGTAATTCCAGTGTGTGTGTGAGAGAGAGTTTGCACAATCTCTGTTCCCATGCAGTGATTAAAAATTTTAAAATGCAAAATAATTTATATAGTACAAGTGCCTGGCTATGAAGTGGAGAGGTCAGTAATTATGTTACTCAGACTTTCCTTCCTTCTTTCAGAAACAACACAACCCATCAGTTTGACCATGGGAACCGAATGGGCAGAGAATTTAATCTGTTACATTCTTGCATAATTGGAAATAAAATGAAGATGAATACTTGAATAAAGGATTTAACTTATATACCGCTTCACAGTGCTTTACAGCACTCTCTGAGCAGTTTACAAATGTCAGCATATTGCCCCCCAAAATCTTACTCCTCATTTTACTAACCTTGGAAGGATGAGTCAACCATGAGCCAGTCAGGATCAGACTCCTTTCTGTAGGCAGTTAGCCTGCAATACTGCACTATGGCTCATACTATATATGAGCTGCGGTGGCATAGTGGTTAGAATGCAATACTGCAGGCTACTTCTGCTGACTGCCAGCTATCTGGAATTTGGCAGTTCAAATCCCACCAGACTCAAGGTTGACTTAGCGTTCTATCCTTCCAAGGTTGGTAAAATGAGGACCCAGACTGTTGGGGGACAATATGCTGACTCTCTAACTGCATAGAGAGGGATGTAAAGCACTGTAAAGTGGTATATAAGTCTAAGTGCTATTGCTATTCTAAACCTGCACCACCATGGCTCTTACATGTAAATGATCATTATCTGCATTATAATAATGAAGTTGATGGCCTTTGAATTGTGGTTTTGGCTAGTACTAGACATTTATTTTTTCTCTGACTAAAAGAATGCTGAATGCTGCTGGCCATTGTAGGATTTGCTTCCTATCAAGGTATCTTTGATAGTTTATAAAAAGCAAAAGGAGATAGGCTATGATTATATAGCTGAGTTACAAACAAATGTAGCATCCAGTTGGCAAAATGGAGTACTTGTCATGGACAGTCTTGGTTTTTTTCAGGGTTCACCCCCCCCATTCCTTGAAAGTATCTTCAGTTAGGATAATTCTGTTTTTCTAGTCTTATGTCCCTAGGAGGACAAAACAAAAATATCTGAACACAGTGAATCAGTAAGACTCTGGATAGCCCTTCAAGGAAGATCAGACTAGGAATCCAATGTTACATGGGTCAGCACTACTTTTATTCTAAAGCTATAGTAATAGAATCTTGCAAGTCTGAATGTACTTCTTTTTTCACTACCTTTATCTTTCAAGTGAACTAGGGAAAGTTTTGTTGGGATATTTACTCAAGATACATTCCTGCCCCAAACTCAGTTCCCTTTTATGTGATCTTTGTTTTGGAAGGTGCATTTCCTCCTGTCCCTCAAGGCTGTTCCTTCTACCCTCTATAATATGTGATTTCATCAACATGGACTGCCAGCCTTCTTTTAAGAATTTCTTTATGACTACTGTGTCAATTGATTTTCAAGACTGCTTCTTAGATAATTTTTGGATAGTTTTCTGACCCCACTTCAATATGCTCCTTTTATTTTTCTAAATTATATCTAAGAAGCAACTGATGGCACTTTGATTCACTGCTGCTGGGAATACATGTGCAAGACTCTTCAAAGAGAAACAATGGAACAAAACTTTTTGCATGTTCTGAAAATAGTTTGAGCTTGGAACAGGTTGGACAACCTATTGCAGTTAGAACATGTCAGTTTCAAAATATTTTTGCTCTCCTCTAGATTGGAGGTCAGTGATGAAAGTTTTGCCATTTTTACAGCTGTAAACCCTGCATCTTATTCCTCATTTTATTCCTTGGATGGAGAAGAAGATCCTATCATTTTTTTCACTGTGAAACTGAACAAGGAAACAGTAGATTACCCAATGGGTGACTAATATTGGAGAAACCTCAGAAGAAAAACAAGATGGATGGATTTGTAGATTTCTCAGATAAACAAGTGGCCATATCTTCTGGTAGCCATTTCCTTAAAAAAATGGAAAACAGAAAATGACTCATGCATTTATATCAGATCCACTCTTTTACCCTGTCGTTAATCTGCTGTTGAGTTGCATGTGCTTCTATCCACCCTGGATTTTCTGTAAGAAAATCCTCAACATGGATTGTTTCTGCATACTACTTGCCACAGTTTTAAGTGGTTACAGTAGAAATCAGTCGGGCGTGTGCTCCTGTTATTCGCTTGTGCTGTTGTGTGTCGCATGTCCACCTTATTGTTGTAAGCTTGATATAGTCGCAGCATGTAGAGCACTTTCATCCAGTGCCCTCTTTCATAGCAAAGTCCTTACTGCTCAATTTTCTTTATTGAGAAATGTCAACAAATTAGAGGAGAATCCCTCTGGGCAGACAAAATGCTGTCACAAAAGGTGTTAGCCTTTCTGTGTTTGGATTACCACATGGCCACCTGTCAACTGCCTTGGTGCCTTCTCAGTCTCTGAACTCTTCTTCACATCAGAACAAGGTGGCATTTTTCTTGAGGAACTTGTTTCCTCCACTCAAGGTTTTTCTGTGTTTAGACTAAAGAACTTTGGAGATTAGAACTGTCTGAGCAGAATACTAAATTTAGGAAGACTAAGTAGCTAATGGGCAAAGAAGATTAATTATTTGGCAGGCTAAGTACATTGCTGCACCTAAGCCAGCATCTTGTGGAGGAAATCTTAAACCACATAGCCTGTTACTGTCTGAGGCTCATCCATTGGTTCTGTAGAATAGTTCTGCTTCTCCTGCCAGAACATTGCCCAGTTAGTCTTAGAGCTTCTTTGTTGATTCTGTTTCATGGCCACACTTTTATACTTTTTAACCATTTGAAGAGCGTCTGGTCCAGCTGATCAACTAGCAAAACTAGAGATGGCAATACATTGGAGGATTGACGCATGCCAATGATATAAACCAGGGGTGTCAAACTTGATTTCATTGAGGGCCGCATTAGGGTTGTTTTTCACTTTGGGAGGGGGTGTGGTCAGGATGGGCATGGTCAGGGTGGGCATGGTCAGGGTGGGCATGGCCAGCTCAACATCACATAGCCTTCCCAAGTTCCATTTTTACTGGCAGAGGCATTGCAGGCCAGTCCGCTGTTTCTAGGGTGGCCCTGTGGGCCAGATCTAAGCATCCTGCATGCCGAATCCTTGAGTTTGACACCCCTGATATAAACAGAATTGAATTACATACCAGAAACCAGAGCCAAGTTAGGTGGTTCTGCCTCATATTCCCCCGCATTTTGGTATTCCTCCTCCTTTCCTTTCCTCCCTCCCTTATTCATTCCTGTCTTGTTCTTCTTACACATAAATTAACTTACCAATATCCTACCATTTTGCAAGAGTATTCTTTAAATGGCACAGAGTTTGGGATTCTGAAGGTACATTCAATGATCCTGAGAGCTGCTTGTGGGCCTAAGCTTGCAGATTACTTATCTCAGACCTAAAATACAATGCCTGTCAGCCATAGACATTTGGATCGCCCCAATTTAGGGAAGATCTGATCAAAATCCCCCAAAGAAAGAACAGACAGCATCTGTGTATATGCATTAATATATATATATATATATATATATATATATATATGTATGTATGTATGTATGTATGATGTATGTATGTATGTATGTGTGTGTGTGTATATATATATATATATATATATATATATATATATATATATATATATATATATATATATATATATACACAAAAAAAATATTCTGCTTTCTTATTGCTACACTGTGTTATTCCCCATAAGGCAACTCAGCTGAAACTAATTCTGAACATTTATCTTTTCCCAATAAAATATCTGTGGATATATCCATGCAAACACACAAGAGAGAGACACACCACACACACACACACACACACACACACACAAACAACACATACACACACAAACACACACACAGAGTTGTGCCTGTGAAGTTTGACCTATCTACCCATCCATCCCTGAAGCCACACTTTAAAAAAAAGTAAAATCAGAACAAAAAACAACAAATCCTTTTCAACTATGATTAATTTCCTGTAAAAATAATGCATAATATTAAAACATTTCAATATCTCAATCTAGCCTGCAAGCCTGGGATTTTCTGGTTATCTCCTATTCAAATCCTAACCAGCTCAGTCCTGCTGAGCTTCTGAAATTAACCCAGGGTGAGTCAGGTACTGTTGCTATTACTATCTGGTGGTTGTATGTAGGTGCTCTTTCTTTTGTGTGCATGTCCCAGGAACACACAATTTCTGTGCCATTGTGCACCTCTTGGTACAACATTGAGAATTTTGATCCATTGTGGTGGCTAATTAAAAGCCAGTTTCATGTAGTGGTTATTAAGGCAGAAAGGCTGGAAATAAGGAGACCAGGAGTTCTAGTCCTGCCTTAGGAACAAAGCCAGCTGGGTGACCTCAGGCCATTTCCTTTCTCTCGGCCCTAAAAAGAAAGCAAAGGCAAACCACTTCTGAAACCTTGCCAGGAATACTGCAGGGACTTGTCCAGGCAGTCACCAGGAGTCAGCACTGATGCAAAGGCACACCGGAACAAAAACAAAGCACATACCAGCCATTCTCTACTCATAGACAGAGAGAAACACATTAATGCAGACACCTGTATTTCATTCCTCCTAGCGCAAATTATGGAAATATCAGTGGTTTTGCTGTTTAGCTCAGCAGCTTGTGTCTTGGTTGTTGTTGTTGTTGTGTGTGAGAGAACTCCTGTTCAGTCCTTACAAACATGATTAAAATTCAGTAGGGAGGCAGTTCTACCTAAAACTAATCTCCAAGGCCCTCTAGACTCAACAGCGATATCTGCAATCCTTTGCCTCTCCACTCTTCCACTTCTTCTTCAAAAGAATCCTCTATGCTTCTTTGCAAATGCAGATGTCCTTCCTCAATTCATAGCTAATGATTTGCTTCAAAATTAAAGGTTAAAGAGCCGCCGTGGCACAGTGGTTAGAATGCAGTACTGCAGGCTACTTCTGCTGCCTGCCGGCTGCCTGCAACCAGGCTCAAGGTTGACTCAGCCTTCCATTCTTCTGAGGTGGGTAAAATGAGGACCCAGATTGTTGGGGACAATATGCTGACTCTGTAATCTGCCTAGAGAGGGCTGTAAAGCACCGTGAAGCAGTATATAAGTCTAAGTGCTATTGCCATTGCTGTTTGCTGATTGATTGGTTAAAAAATATAATTAGCATCTTCACATTTTAAGAATAGGTGTAGTAGCCTCTTCCTCTGTACCCGTGATGGCAAACCTATGGCATGTGTGCCATAGGTCGCATGCGGAGCTGTATTTGCTGGCATGGCACCCATCAGTTCAGCGCGCGTGTGCGTGCCACACAGCTGTTTTTCACCCTTCCGGAGGGCTGGCAGAGGCCGTTTTCACACTCCCCAGCCTCCAGAGGCTCTCCTGAAACCTGGAGAGGGCAAAAAACAGCCCCAATGGGCCAATTGGAAGTTCGGAAATGATCTGTTTCTGGCTTCTGAAGGGCCTCTGGGGGGAGGGGCGTTTTTGTCCTCCCCAGGTTCAGGAAAGCCTCCGAAGCCTGGGGTGGGGTCAGGTGAGCATGCACAGGTGGGTAGGGAGGATTGAATTGGGGTGGGCATGCATGCAATTTTGGCAATTGCTGGAATTGGGGGGGGGAAATGGGCCTCCTGGAAAAAGATTTGTCATCACTGCTCTATACAAAGTAATACATAAAGCAACTCAAAAAATTGGTACCCATATTTTAGGCTTTCTAACTTGATACTGTTCAGGTTTATGAATGTTGCAACCTAGATTTCTGGATAGCAACAGGGCAGGAAAGACTGATCAGAACCAAAGCAATGGCTGTAAATTTCTAGATGTGATAAATCAGCTGTTTGGTGACTCCTTGTTATTCTTTCCAGTATGTAAGAAATTTGGAATGTCAGAGGGAAATTCCATCCTACAGTTAGGTCATAACTTTTGGCCCATTTAATCTTTTTCTATTTAGAAGAGAACAAAAGAAAAGGTATTTGACTAGCGGTCAACAATATTGAAAACTTATTGTATTTCTAATCTACTCATGAATCTTGAGTTCTCTACATGGAATACAAGACAATATTTAACAAAATTCATAAAACAATAAAAGTGTAATATTTAATAATAGCATAGTGAAATGAATGTCTGTGTATGCCTTTGTGTTTCTTTGGTGAACAATGTTTAATCCATACAATGTTTTACTAGCTTTTAGTTTTTTGATATGGAGGGCAAGCGCAGACTGACTAAAGTAATAGTAGGGCAAATGTAAGGCAGAAAAAAGTAGGATAGAAAGAGAAAGACCCATTCATACCCCCCTCCTAAGTGGAACTCTCTTATCAGATGTTGCATTTATTAGCACTGTGAGATCTAATATCCCATTTGCCAATGTAATTCTTAAATCATTCATTTTTTAGCATGTTTGGCATACACGTTTCCCTTCACACCTTACTGGTAAATTTCAAATAAATCAAATATTTTCATCTGAATCTTTCAGGTATGTTTGGATATATTTGTCTTTGGGACTCTGTGAATTTGCCAAATGGTCAGTAGCAAGAATTGGCTAAACTGCCAATGGCAGGAATAGATAAAAACAAACAAACACACTTTTGAAGCAATGTCCTTATTTTTCTCATCAGTCTGCTAATTTCTTTCTTTCTTTGCAGGGAATTGATGCCAAGGACTCTTGATGGCCAGATCACCATGGAGAAGACGCCCAGCTACTTTGTCACTAAGGAAGCACCAGCTCGCATCTCCTCTATGTCAAAGGACACCAAGCTCATTGTGGTGGTGAGAGACCCGGTCACCCGAGCCATTTCTGACTACACACAAACCCTTTCCAAGAAGCCAGACATCCCGTCCTTTGAGAGCCTGACCTTCAAAAACAGGACTACGGGCCTGATTGATACCTCCTGGAGTGCCATCCAGATTGGCATTTATGCCAAGCACCTAGAAAATTGGCTCCTGTACTTCCCGCTTGGGCAAATCCTTTTTGTCAGTGGGGAGACTGATCAGTGATCCAGCAGGCGAGTTGGGCCGCGTCCAGGACTTTCTGGGCCTCAAGAGGATCATCACAGATAAACATTTCTACTTCAACAAAACCAAGGGGTTCCCATGCCTGAAAAAGGCTGAAGGCAGCAGCAAGCCCCACTGCCTGGGCAAGACGAAAGGACGGACCCATCCCGACATTGACCAGAAAGTAATACAAAGGCTGCGAGAATTCTACCGGCCCTTCAACATGAAGTTCTACCAGATGACTGGCCATGACTTTGGCTGGGATTGATGGCACTTCCCAGAGTCAATCCCGTCTTTCAGCTTCCTTTCCTCCTATACATGTAGATAGGTCTATATGTAAAATGTACAGAAATCTATTTTATAATAATTTTTTTTAATTCTTAAGCAATTAATTCACTAAGCTGCCTAACCCCACTGTAGCTCATAGCTGTCTTCTTGTTTAGTTTGAACATTCCATCGGGCTGAGTCTCGCCAGGTTCTTCATTGCCTGGCTTCAGCATGTGCTGGAAAGTGCTTCCAGGTATTTTCCCAGGAGAACTTTTAATATTAAAAAATAAATAAGGAGGGTGGGGGCTGTTGGTGAATAATGGTTAAGAGACAATGAGAAAAGCACAATCTTTATTATTATTATAATTATTATTATTCTTTGTTTTCCGATACGGGTACTAGGCATGTCAAAAACAATTTTGTACAAGGCCCTTCATATTGCATCTCTGGGCTTTTTCCCTTCCTAGATCAATCCACAAACATTTGTTTTTGTTAGCTTGGAAATAGCTCGGAAGTAAAAAAAACCACGATTAAACCTCAGGCAGTTGCTTTCATGGTTGGGCGTGGCATATGCACAGAAGGAAACACTCTCCAGCTATGGAGTTGTTACTGCCTCCTGTTTCCCATTTTAATTGATCAGATCTTAGCATTTCCCCTTAACTACAAAAGTTTTACGACACAGTAGACTTTCTATATGATTATGTACAGCTTATCTGATCTTTCATTTTTAACTTCTTCCTGCTGAAGAAATGTGAAGTGCTTACTTGGGAGACCAGAAATGACACAGTATTTAATTCTTTCAAGCTTAGTTTTCATCTGTTACAGAAGAAGAGTGTGAAGCCTCTGTTTGTTTTCTGAATCCCACTTTGATTTCTCACAATGACTGATCATTCCACAAGTGGCGTCCTATCCCATGCAACAAGCTAATACCATTAGCTCATTGCTACATTCAACCTGTATGTTGACTGTGGCAGTGAAATAAAGGCCTGTTTTTATGGGGCTTTATTTCCTCCCAAAAATAGTTTAAATATAAGCACAAAAACACAATACCGTTTGAAATTAATTCAGTTTCAGAGATGAGTGAACATTTTACAAGCTTGCTGAAAGATGCACTAGAGATGGATATTCAGGAAATGTAGTTTATCCAAACTTCATCAAATAATTCTACAAACCCTTAAGCTACTTTTTGTGTATATACCTAACAGCACTGTTCTGTGATATTCTACAAACCCTGTCAAGAGTGAGTTTTTTCAGGGTGCTCCCATCTGGCAGACAAAATCCATTGCATATTTAGAGAATTGGTAACTCTTTGTTCCATCAGAAATTTTGTTCTCCATAGGTGTGAGCCTGAGCGCATTATAATAGAGTCAAAATAAGTTCTTAAGGTCCCCAAGACAAATGTGAAGCAGAATGAATGGGATTATCACTTGTATTCTTATCTTAAGATAATTGGATATAGTAATGAATGAGAAAATTATTCTGGGGGATTCCTCAGAGGAAAGCATGGATAGCCATACCAATACATATGCAAACACACTGGCTGAAGGCATAGATTTTTCTGTAAATATTCATCCTTTACATTGGGCTTCTTGGTCTTGAGGAATTTACTACATCTTCTGACAGAATACAGGCTATAAGAAGAAAGACATTTGGATCGCCTTCTCATTAGAAGATGCAGCATATATGGTCACCCATATAGACATCCATTTAACTCTGATATTTATTTGATAAACAGATGACTTTTTCATATGGTCAATCCAACGGACATCCTTTGTTCTAGAGCATTGGAGTGAATTTTAATTTCTAGGCCTTATGTTTTCTATTTCAAAACTTTTTGATTTTTTGGGGGGATGAAACTGCTGAGCGTATGCTTGGACTTTCTGATCTCTGTTTTGGAATGGGTGAAGGATACTTTCCTAGTTGCATAAAGCATGATAGGTATGGTATCCACACACCTTGTTTTCTGTGTGTGTGCATTTTTTTGAGTGATGACATTGCCATCAATTCACTGTTATAATATTGAACTGCTAATCGTGGCTGATCAGCCCACTCAATGGAAACCTTCTGAAGCCAATTTATTGAAGAGGCCTTACCTAAATATTAAATAAAGTAGCCATGAGAGGCATATCATATGATATTTGAACTGCATAGATAGTAGCCTTCATACATATTGCCAATTTTTGTTCCATTTGCAAGATTTGGAGGTCTGGTTATACGTCTTTTCAACCTATAACATTAATTTATGGCTGAGTTCCATTCAGCACTGCAGTATGTCCTGATATTAGCAATTTTTTGAGTTTGCTATAACATGTTGTGGGTTAGAATGGTAAACTTGTAAAAGGAAACAAATGACGAGCAAAAACTGTAAATTGAATATTTTATGGTATGTACAACACAAATTAATTTTACACAGAGGTTTCTAGGAAAATGGAATTCTGATTCATACTATTTGAAGAAATAAAATATATTTTACCAAATCATGAAGACTATATCATTCCTTTTCATTGACAAATTAAAGCTGCCGCTATCTTTGTTTGGAAAACTTTGGAACACTATCTAATAAAGAAGACAATATTCTGGCTTGGAATACTGGATAGAAGAGCAACACAGAGCAACCCTCACATCATTGTTACTTTTATGACAAAAGTGTAGTTTCATGCCAGGATAGCTAGCATCCCAAAGATTTTGCAGTTCTTCTGCAGAAGAATGGAGTTGTCCTGCCATTGTGAAGAGGACAAGAAAGAGGGCAGAACAAAGAAAATCCTTCTGTTTAACTGACATGCACACACTATATGTGGATAGATGCACAAAATGCAAACTCTATTGTAGTAGTGGCATCATTTATTCCCCACCCATTGGAAGAATTGAAAAGCAGTTAAATTAAAAACAAAGAAAACAAAAACAAAGCCACACATACTGTATATTGCTGCAACCCCCATCCCCCCCCACCTCTCAAATACTACACTCCCCAACCTTGGGAAATTAGTGACTTGTATTTCATGGCTTTTCTTTTCACATGCCGAGCAGAATTGTTCTGGACATCAACTTTTCCTAGCAAGATGCATGATAAAAATTTGAGAAACCAGATGAAAGTTTTAAAAGCCTTGGCTAAGGTTGAGATACTTCTGCCTTTTCTAAGGACACCAATTAAGGGGAATGGTACCTCTGGTTTTCAATCTGTTGTTATCTGGAAATGTGTGGAAGAACTTTGGTCTTCCCAGTTGTTACTGAATTGACCTTCCAGCAATTGGTCAAAGATGAACTCTGCAGTCCCCCAAGATTTGGAGAGCAGGATTCCCAATCTATAGTCTAAAACAGTAAGTTTTCAAAGGAAGGAAGGGGCTATTTCCCCTTCCAGGAATAAGCTGTTCCATAGAAGGGGAGGTTTCTGGAGAACACCTGAGCCAATTCTTACTAGATTTCCTGATCCATGAGGACTTACTGACTGGTTTGTGATTACGTCCAACACCCACATTTTCATGAGGGCATTATAGCCAAAGAAATAGCTAGATGAAATCTGGAATGCTGAAATTCTCTCTGGAAAAAAGGGAGATCTGGAGATTGTCTATATGTACTCTGAACATCTGCTTTTTGTGAGCTGGTAGCAGAAATTTTTGCAACCCACTTGCACTTGCTCTGAGCTACTTAATCATTATCTAGATTGGATAGTTTTTCTTTTGGAAATGCCAAAGGTGTAATGGATTATTTGTAATATTTATGTTATTATTTTTGATATCCAAATAAGGGATTACTTCTGGTAATGTTTAAAAAAAGAATTGTTAATTATTGTTAATGTTTAATTGCTAAGAGAAGGATGAGGGGAGCTTAGACTAAATGGAAAGGGCCTATACTTCTGTTATTTAGTATGTTTATTCAGTTTTACTGGATCTTTGCTGATTCATAAGGCTATCATTTTCTTTTTTAAATTATTTTTGTGCACCTGCAGGAGCAATAGGGGAGAATTTTGGCAACCCAGAACTTTCCCAAGGAGAGTCCCACATTAAGAAATCACATAGTCCTTACCTGGAGGGAGGAGAGGGTAAAAAGTTTAGGGTTGCCATACTCTAGAATTTCTCAAAATGAATCTAGTAATATAGCTTTAGTTTGGCAAGATACTGTCAATTAGGTGCAAGCAATAAAGGATTGGACTCAATTAAAATTATCAGTGTTGTCTTGCCCAAGCATATAGACAACACTGAGAATTTTAATTGAGTTATCACCCTTAATAAAATACTGCACCTTACTGACTGCCTCATTTAATGACTTAAGATTTATGCTGATATAAAAAAAACTAGTTCTGTCACCAATCCCTGCATTTATAAACTTTGCAGCATCCCATGGCCCTATGATCACCATTTGTGTACTTCACAATTGGCTTCCAACAAGCGGAGTTAATGAAGGACAAGGAAGTAAAATGGAAAGTTATGGTCACAAGATTGCCCCACCTTTGGTATAAGAGGAAGGTAAAAGGAAACACGGTGAGACTTTCAAAATTGTTTTTTTTTAAATTATCCTGTATAATAACACTAGTATTTCTTGTGTTCCCATTTTTCTGAATTGGTCCTTCATGTTGGGCTGACAAGACCTGATTCTTTACATCACAACTGCTTCATATTTTAGTGAAAATTGAGGTTTCTGTAACTCAGGGCTGTCAAACTTGCGACCCGTAGGCTGGATACATCATACGCTGGCCATGACCAGGCTCAATGTAGCGAATGGGAAAAATTGTGATACATCACGTGATGATGTGAGTTTGACACCGCCTCCCTGTGATCCTTCTCAGCATGGTTGAAGCTTCATTTATCAGTGTGATTCCCTCACCCTTTTCTTACTATCAATGCCAGGCAATAGGTTGACTCAGTCTTCTATCCTTCTGAAGTCAGTAAAATGAGGACCCAGATTGTTAATTGAGATATGCTGACTCTGTAAACTGTGTAGAGAGGGTTGTAAAGCAACGTGAAGCAGTATATAAGTCTAAGTGCTATTGCTATTTGTATTAAGCTGTTGCACAACCTTGGAACTCAGATATCCTTCCACCCCAAAAGTAATGGCCTTCCACAGGTAAATAAAAGTTTTGCTGTGTTGGATATAGGCACATTTAGCTTTCTGAAAATCAGTTTTCCTCTTTCTGTATTTATGAGATGTTAGCAATTTTTATAAATGCAAAGAGGGAGAAGCATTTCTGCCAAATGCAAAATTGTCTGTAGGAGCTGTCCAAAGTGTACTTTTGGCATGGTTTTCTAAAAGACTAAAGTAGTCCTGTACATTTTTGAAAGAACAGAAAGCATATCTATACACAAAAAGTCACAAACAGGTTAATAATCTATTTCCCTTTCCAAAGAGAATAGCTTTTTCCTGAAAATGCAGAACTGACAGCTTCAAAGAACATATGTTTAAGCATGCTATGCTGGCTGCACCTTAATGTTTGTTTGAGATGTCTATAAATGTATATAAAGAATGTGTGCACGCACACACCCCCACCCTTGTACTCAGAGGCCAGAAATCATGTTTTAGGAAAAGATTTAGGAAAAGTTAAACCAATCACGTGTTTCAAAATCTTGGGATAGCTTCAGCTAAACAATTTGGCACCCATTAGAAGGGAATATTTGTAGCTCAGGGTTGAACTGTGAGGTCTTTGGTGCTATTTGAGCATGGCTGTTTCCTTGTAGATATTTTATTACCAAACTAAGTAACATCATCAGTGATAGGAAGGGAGTGAGGTTTATAAATAAAACAAAATCCCATTCCCTTCAAGCATCAATGATGTTACTTAGTTTGGTAATGAAACATCTGCAAGAAAACAGCCAAGCTCAGGGGGTTTCAAGGACCCCATAGTTCAACCCTGAGCTACAAATATTCCCTTCTAATGGGTGCCAAGTTGTTTAGCTGAAGCTAGCCCAAGATTTTGAAACACATGATTAGGACCCAGTAACTGGTAATTATTGGTCGTTAACATTACTGTAATAAACACTATTTGGAAAACTCCTAGATGTCACAAATTTGTAAGCTAATAAACAGTCTCTTCCCTCCTGATTTTCAAAGAGCCTTTAAACTGCTTAGGCATCTTCTAAAGACCATCATTCCTCCCAGGCTTCCTGATGTGAATGGGAAAGATGGTTACTTATTGGATTCATTTCGGTTCATATAATCTTCCCCTCTGATTCATTTTAATGTGTAAGTTTTCCACTAATTGGTTAAACATAGCAGTTTAATTGGTGTTCTAACATCTTATGGTAAACTAATTGAAAATATTTGAGAAGTAATATAAAATGTATTTTTTTATAAATAGGAGAGAAATCACAATATCTACAGTATGTTATTCACGCATATAGTTCTCTCTGTGTATTTGTGCATGAACAGCCAGTGGAGGAGCAAGTGTTATCATTACATCATTGTGCAAATGAGGCATAATTCACAGCCTTTGCCTGATGACACCGTTACATATAATGGCAATATAGCTTCTCTGGATTGCTCATGCCTGAGAAGGGGGGGGGGAGATGAAGATGGAGGAGGGAGGAGGGAAAGTGTCTGTAGCAATTGTTCCTTTCTTTAAAGAAAGTAAAAGTACTTTCTGATCATGCATCCACTTTTCCCCATCTAAAACTCCTTACTTTCCAGAAGTAAGAGAAAAATCATATTTTAGAAGACTCTTCAAATATAATCCTCAGTACTGTTTTTATCAATTGCTGTTTACAATGCCTTAAAATGCACTTTGGGGGATTTTTAACTGTTGATTTATGTTTTCTCTTTGGTTTTAGCTTTTAAGATTAAACTACTATTACTGAGCTCCTCTAGAACTCTATGGAGATGAACAATGACTCATACTATATAAAATAAATATAGTATAACAACTAGCCCTTTTTAGAGAAGTCATGATTGGACTATGTTAATTGATCTTGTATGAGATATTGAGTATAATCTACGATAAATACATTCTTCTAGAAGTATGTCCTGTTTATATATATTCTACTAAGCAAAACCATGGAAATGGTACAGAATTGAGGCAGTCAATGTTTAGCTTAGGAAAGACTTTGAACACACTTTATGGGTGACGTGTAACAGTTTATTGTTTATACATTTCCCTAGCCGTCTGCAGCATCCCAGCTTGGTTTCCCAATATCCATTCAGTGTATTCACTTCAAATCTAGTAGTGTAGTAAAACAGAAGTCTCTTACCTGGCCGAAGAATTCTGCACCATTTCACTTTCAATGGTAAATTAATCAGACTATGCCTGCTAGGAATGCCATCACTAATCAACAAAAGTCGTGTCACATACCAGATACATCACTATGAATACAGACGGGTGGGTTTCAAAATTTTTAGCAACCGGTTCTCTGCCCAGTTGCTGGGTGAGTGTGGCCATGGTGGGTGTGGCCTACTCGGCCTCCTGCACCACAGTGGGGGTTGGGTGTATTTTCACCCTCCCCAGGCTCCGTAGGCTGCCCCTGAGCCTCTGGGAGGGCAAAAATCACCTCCCCAGACTCCAGAGACTCTCTGGAGGCCGAAAACAAGCCCATTTCTGGACTTCTGGAACTTCCAGGAGACCAATTTTTTTACTCTTCCAAGGCTCCAGAGCCTTTTTGAGCCTCCAGGAGGGTGAAAATTGCCTCCCCCAGGCTGCAGAGGCCCTCTGGACACTGGAAACAGGCCCATTTCTGGACTTCTGGAACTTCCAGGAGGCCCATTTTTGCCCACCAAGGGTCTCCTTGAGGCCATGCACTTACTTGGGATCCAAAATGGGCCACATGGGAGGGGTAGGGTGGGTGGGGTCAGCCAGTTCTTAAAACTACCAGTTTGGCGAACCAGATGTAAAATTAGCATCTGGTTTGCCCAAACTGGTCTGAACCGGCTGAATCCCACCTCCGAATACAGAGTGTGCTTTACAATCATAAACTTTTCACACCCATAGGATTCCTTTCACTGCCTTTTTCATGTTTTTAATCTTGAAATCATTCTCTGGTCTAAGGAAATAGAAAATGCGAAAAATGTGAAAAGTTCAAGAGACGTTTACTCTAACTTATAGAATTCACTTTTTAGAATGTTTATGACAACATCAAAGTGGCAAGCTGACAGCTGAGTTGTGGTGAATAAAATGCTCTCCACTGCAAATACTAGTATTGTGAAGCTCATGAAAATATTCAACTATGGTCTTCTGTGGCCCTCCTAGCAGCCTCTTGTGTAAACCTAGAATTGTGCAGAGCCTCAGCTGAGGAGGCTGACTGGAACATTTTGTGCAAGTAGAATAATACCAGAAAACATCATACCTTCATCTCCCAATGGGATAAGTAAACTTTGGGGGTACAAATGTAGAGGTACTTTCAGATGATGTATTTCATCTTTCCCTAACCTGATTTAGTTGGCCCAGTGGCCCAGTGGTTAGAGTGCAGTACTGCAGGCTACTTCTGCTGACTGCCGGCTACCAGCAGTTTGGCAGATCGAGTCTCACCAGACTCAAGGTTGACTCAGTCTTCCACTATTCCAAGGTCGGTAAAATGAGGATCCAGACTGTTGGGGGGCAATATTCTGACTCTGCAAACCATTTGAGAGGGCTGTAAAGCATCAAAAGTGGTATATAAATCTAAGTGCTATTGCTACTTCAGTTGTCAGGAACTTATAACTTCCATTTTGGTGATATTAAAATATGATGAAAGCTAATATATGCTTATAAAGGATAATACTTAGAAAAATAAAAATATAACAAATGCACCCATTATGACATGCCAACATAATAAATTCATTTTAGAACATGAGGGACAATCCTTAGATATCTAAGGATTCAAAATAATCATCTTCAAAATAATCAACCTTAAAATGTGGGAATCTTGCCTTCTAGAAAGAGTAATTAAATTAGACTTCTATCATTTTAGAATAAACAAATGAATAGGCAAAGAGCTACAGTAATATTCTTGACATCTGGGATATTTAGCTCAGAATTTATGGTCAAAAGCTTAAAAGCTTATCGAACGAAGCAACTTTAGAAAAAGGACTGCATTTCTAACTAATTAAGTCGTGTCAGCCAAATATGATTTATTTACTGACATCAGTCACATCTCTAGCAGAATTATCCCTCTTTCTTTTTATTTCTAATGACTTTCCCTCCCTTCATTAATCTGGTTTTGAATTATTTTTTAATATGTCTTCTTGGCATGAAAGCAAATCAAAGTGTTTTAAAGAAATAGCCCAAGGTAATCCTCTAGCACAGCTGAATGACAGGAGTCAACCAAGCTTTGCTCCTGCAATTTGACACAGTTCCTTCTTCAGTCACAGGAGGAAGAATTCAGTCCAACCAGCAATCTGCTCACAAAACGCTGCCCCCCCCCCAGGACCTGGAATTAAGACTCAAGAGTCAACTAGCTATTTTTGAATTTTTCTTTCCTTCAGGTGTTCCAAAAATAAAAAATTGATATAAATTTCCATGGAAAGGAAAAACCCTCCATCCAACAGCTGGATCTTTTTCTCAAATAAAACCTCTTCTCCTTTCCAATAATCTACCAATGCCTTAAAAACAGTTTTAGAACAAGCAGGGCAGCTTATGGTTGAAGGTGGCTACTTTACAGCTTTACTGTTACCATGTGCATATTTATATATAAAAAACTATTCCACTGTTTTCAGATTTTGCAAGTGACACAATGTAAGGAGGGTGGGGTTGGTACAATTACTGTTGGATGCATTGACCCCCACCTGCTAAATTGTGTCTGCGCCTAACTAAAACTAGTTGCACAATTAAAAACTAAGACCGGAAATAACAAAGGCCACTCCTTTGGGACTATCCATGGTAAGTACTTTAAAGTATTCTTTCCAATGGTTTTGAAAGCCTCTTGATAGATTGCTAGGTGGATGATAGATGATGACAAACAAACAGATTTCTGTCAACTCTGCTTTCTTATCCCCATTTGAGTTTGAGGTAACTGTTCCTCTCAATGAAAGAGTCCCATCTGGGTCCATTATTTAAACAGCCACAGCCTTTTCTTGAATGGAAAGATCTCCCCACTTGGAAACTGGATGGACAGAACAGAAATTTCTCCTTCCTCATTATCACATTTTTAAATAAATAGCTCTGGTTTTCCCTTTATAAATAAGATTATTAGGCCTAAATTTACTTGCTTGTTTTCTCTCTCTCTCTCTTTCACCTAGCGACTCTTGGCAGTCTACAAGGATTAAAATAATAGTTACAAACATAACCCATGATGTCTGAGGTAAACAATACATCCCAATAATTATGCACAAACATATCATCATCAGAGATTGTCTAACCTCTTGGCCCAACTGCCTAGGGAAACAGCCAGGTCTTCAGAGTCCTGCAAAAACTTAACAGGTTTGGGGTCATCCAAATCCAGGGGGATGCTGTTCTACAGGGCAGGCGCTGCCAGGGAGAAGATACAACTTGGGTCCAATATGCTGACATTTTTTGATGGAAGGGCGCTGATGAATGGCCTCTCTGTTAGACCTGGTGGGTGACTAGAAACAATGGGAGAAAGCAGTCCCACAAATAGTCTGGTGCTGCATTATGAAGGGTGTATAGCGATAAGCGCACCTTGACAGCATATAAAAGCCTCCTGGGAGCTCTCATTGTTGTAGCCATGTTACACAAACGTAATGAGAAGCACCAAAACTTGTCTGTGCTGCTGCATTCTGGACCAGCTGTGGCTTCTGAAAGCTTCTCAGAAACAATCCCACGGAGAGCACATTACTATAATCCAAACAGGAGGTGACTAAGGCATGACTTAACATAATCAAGGCCTCCCGGTGAACTGCAAACCCAGATTGTTAGATGACTTCCTGTTTGAACATCCAAATGAAGTTATGTTATCCCAAGAATAAAATCCTTTTCTGCAGTACTTCCTAACCTACAGGGGCAATGGTCATGTTTGATCAATGAAAAGACTCTGACACAAAGAGTCACAAAATAGCTGCGATAGTTGGTGGCATAATGGCCAGTCAAAAAACACCCATTTGCTCCATGGCTAGGGTGACCAGACGTCCCGCATTTGGCGGGACAGCCACGCCTTTTCATAATTTTTCCCACGTCCCGGGGCATTCTCAAAAGATCCCACTTTAATTTTGGCGCCTTCTCGCTTGCTCCCCTGCCCATTCGCTGCCCCTCGCATGGGGGGGTAGTATAGCGAGTGAGCGAGCGGATGGGCGGGGAGCGAGTGAGCTGCTCATTCGTTCCCACGCCCATCCATTGCCGCTCGCATGGACGGGGTGTAGCGAGTGAGTGGGCGGATGGGCGGGGGAGCAGCTTGCCTTTCTAGCCCCACTTCCACCTGGACAAGCCATGGGAAAGCCTCCACCTCTCCAAAAAGAGCCACCTGTGTGTGTGGCCCTCGTGGGTTCTGGAAGCAGAGCCTTTCCCCAAAGCATCCCTCGCGCACTTCGGGGGCTGGCAGGTGAGGCGAGCGCAGCGGCCGGAGACTCCCCCGCGGGACCACTGTTCCCAAGGCAAGAAAACACTGCGCAGCACTTTTAAACTCCCGCGCAGCCGCAGTGATTTGTTGTGATGAGCACGGGGTGACTGGACTGACGGTAAGCCCCCGCCACCACCGGACTAACTGCTGCTGCTCCTCCTCCTCTAACCGCCGGATTTGCTGCCCGGCACTGCGGCTGAGGTGAAGCCGCCCAAGCTCCCGCCGTGCTTTTGAGGAGCCTTAAGGCCACGGGAGCCAGTAGGAAGGCGGTGGAGGGGCGGGAGCAGGAAAAAAGGCCCGATGGCTCCTCAAAAGCACGGCGGCGGCAGAGGGGGCAGGGCAGGGGTAACGCGGTGCCCAGCTCAGGTGCTCCGAGGGATGGGGAGGAAGCACCGCTGCTGCCATGGGCGGAAGCTTTGGCGGCTTCACCTCAGCACCAGGTGGCAAAAAATTTAATCAAGAACACCCTCCGTCCCACCCCGCCCCACCCGCCAATGGTGGCCCGCTTTACCAATTTTAAAATCTGGTCACTTTATCCATGGCATACTGGTATGGTCTCCCTTTTCAGTTTATTTTTGCCTTTCCCTGTTGGGTCAGGTATTATCTCTCAAAACACAACTAAGCTCTCAAATATCCATTGCTCATGTTTACAAGACTTTACATTCTAGCTAAATTCCTTTTTTTTAAAAAAAATCCTTAAATGTTTTAAAAACAAGAGTATGGATGAATACAAACTAAAATAAAGAAGGAAAAAGAAAAAATAAAAGGAAAAATAAAGTGCAAAATGAAAAAAGAAAAGAAAAAATGTAAAAAGAAATAGAAAAGAAAGAAAAATGGTGTCTGCTGTTCTGTACAGAAGTCATAAGTACAATTGTAGATTTACCTCTTTTGCTAAAGGTTTACATTGTGATTCTTTGGTCTAATAAAGAAGTTACATTCCAGTGATATCCTAGAAGTAAATATGATATCTGAGGTGGATGCTTGGCCATCTAGTTATTTCTTAAATCAAATTTAAGACATTTGACTTAGAGAAAGCACCAGCTGAGTTAACACTGATCTGAACCCCACACTGGTTTGATTCTTACTTTGATTAGTGCTAACCTTGGATCAGTGCTAACTCAGCTGGTGCTTTCTCTAGATATGCCAGAAATTAGACTTAGACTTAGAATAACTGTATTGTCACTTTGAATGTACACTAATTGGCATACATTAAAATGAAATTTCTCTGCATAAGGGTCTCAAAGAATCTCCGCCCCAATATACTCTACATAAACATGGCAAAACAAATAAATAAATATTATACATGTATCCACATACTCACCTATATGGCAAGAAAAATTAATCTTGCGAGTGTACCAGATGGATGACATCAGGAACAAAGCTGTTACAGAATCTGGTTTGAAATTGAACCGAAGGTCCACAGCATACAACTACTCCAAATATCTTTATCATAGCACTTCTTATCTTCTATCAGAGCTCTTTTTCTAAGTAGTCCTTTCAAGGCTTCCTATTGATTATTTAATTAAGGTTACTGAGAAAGGTAACCTTGAAAAACAACTTAAATTCTTAAATAGTGATGCTTCTGTTGCACAACTCAAGTAAATAGAAACTCTACAGCAGGGGTGTCAAACCCTTTGCTAAACCGGACATGAGCATGGCCAACATGTGACACATCCAACTGCGGGCCAGGAGTTTGACAGCCATGATCTGCAGGCTCAAGTTGACCCCAAAACTAACAGGAAGTAAATATCTAGACAGATGAGTGGAGCTTAGCTTTAAATTCCTACTCTACCATGATCCTCTCTGGGTGATATGGGGCTAGTCATATCTTTGGGCTGAAGTACTTGATTAGTCACAGGAGTTCTCATGCATTGAAATATGACAGAGACTTGCATAACATTTGCATAAAAAATTAGACAGATTACAGTTTAAATGGAGACATCTTAGTGGGGAATTTTAGGTCTAACGACTTCTTGCTGCTCTCTTCTATTAAAAAAAAATTTAATCCAAACCCCAGCTGCTTTGAGACGAAACATTTATTCTGGAATTGCCATGGCTTTCTCATTTAGATTTGAAGTGGTTCAGCAAACATTGCCATACATTTGTAATTCTCCCATGTTTTCGTATTGCTAGGGCCATCCTTCATTTCCCCAAAAGATTTTTTTTAACAATGAAAGAATGTCACAGTCTTGACAGATATAAATGTTGTACATGGAGTTTTCTCAAGAATCATTATTTTAATGTCAGTAATGACTTAAGAAGGCAATGGAATAATATTTGACCTAGTTGGACAGAAAATCCTACTTTTGTTCTCATGAAAGTAGCTGAATATATCCCGATAATGTGTCAGCCATAGACTCTGAGCTTACAGCTGAATAGCCATGGAGTTGGGTTTTTTTTTTGCACCTGGAACTGTGCACCTTTAAATGCAGTAGTCCTTCAGAAAAAGCTTAGTTCTCTGAGAGTTCTTGAACTGGACGAGTCTCTCAAGGAAAATAAGCAACTTAGTAGGAAGCAAATGTGCCTAAACAAAGTCTGTGAAGTACAGCTTTGTTTAAAAGAAGCCAGCAAGACAGCAATTAACAACCTTTGATTTAAAAGTGGTGAAGTCATATTCATTCATTCTTTTACGACCTATACCCCAGTGGTGAAATCTAATTTTTTTGCCACCAGTTCTGGGGCGTGACTTGGTGGGGCGGGGTCGTGTGACTGGGTGGGCATGGCCAACTTTTTTTCTCCTTTTAAAGCATTTTTCCCTGCCGGTTTGGGTGAATAGGTAGGGAGAAAAGGTTTTTAAAAGTTTTTAAAAAATGGTTCCGACGATCATGCAGCTCACAGCTGATCTGTGCGATCGTCAGAACCATTTTTTCACTCTTTAAAGCATTTTTAAATTACCGGTTCTGGTGAATAGGTAGTTAAAAATGCTTTAAAAAGTGAATAAAGTAGGTTCCATGACAATCAGCTGTGCTGTGAAATGGAAACCTGTGAAAACCTTTCCCCCACACTTTTTAAAGCATTTTTTAAATGCATTCATAATCCCATGGATCTTCAATAGTTATAAAGTACATGTGGATGTTTTTATCTTAACTTATGTTTATATGCTGCCACTTGTGTGACCTACAAAAGCCATGTTGGTGTGATTTGGTAGAGGCCATGATCACAGGAACTGGGAAAGTTGATGGATTTCCCAGTTTTACGATACCCTTGAATTACATTGTATGATGAACTCTAGCAAAAGTACAAGTAGTCCTTGTCTTATAGCCACAACTGGGATCAGAATTTCCATTGCTAAGCAAAGCAGAACATTAAATGAAGCACCTCTAAGTTTACGACCTTATTTGTCATGGTCATTAAACAAATCACATAGTTGTTAAATGAATCTGACTTTCTCCATTGACTTTGTTTGTCAGAGGTTCCCTGGGAAAGTTGCAAATGATGATCATGTGACCTCGGGACACTGCAATCATCAATAATATATACGGGTATCAAATTCTGATCATGTGACTGAGAGGAACCTATGAAAGTTGTAATAGCAATTGCACTTCACTGCGCTTTACAACTCTCTCTAAGCAGTTTACAGAGTCAGCACATTGCCCCCAACAATCTGCGTCCTCATTTTATTGGCTTTAGAAGGATGGAAGGCTGAATCAGCCTTGAGCCACTGAGAATTGAACTGCTGGCATTTGGCAGAATCAGCCTGAAACACATCATTTAACCACTGTGCCACCATGGCTCTCTAGTAAGTGCAAGTACAGTCATAAAAAACTTTGTTCAGAGCTTTCATAACTTTGAACAGTTTTTAAACAAATAGTTCAGGTTGAAAACTAAATATAAATGCCTTTGTAGAAGACATTTGTAGGAAGACAAAAATCTACCTTTAGAGCTTCATTGAGAAGAGCCATTCATTCAAAGATTATGTATGTTTTTCTCAATTATTGAAGCACCATGTGTCCCATGTCCTCTAAAAAGGGCTAGCCTCTATTCCCTTGATCATACCTGCCATACCTGCTGCAGATGCCCCATCTCTTATAAAACAGGGATGGGCAATTTTTAGCTCATCTTGCTGAAAGACAGTTCAATCTTTCATGATCAAGACCATGCTGACTGAAGCTGATGAGAGGAGATATGGAGCTGGACTACAAAGTCTACACCAAAAATAAAACTATTTCTTATTCTGTCTTTCAATTAATTCATTAATGCAATGTTCTTTTCCCCACCTTTTGCATCCTTATATCACAGGTAAATCAGCTTCTTCAATATTATGAGGAATTTGCAAAATGCACAATGAACCCAAGAGCTATGTTTAATTTGCATTTTTATGCACAAATAGTTTGGATGAAAGTAGCAGGTATTAAACCATAGCTAATGAACACCAAGCATTTCACTGCTGATGTCACACAAGTTGTGAATCTTTTGTCTCTGAGTCTTCTGTAGCCTGCTTCATCTTCATAATATGCCTCCTGGTAGCTCTTGTCTCCCAGTTACTGGAAGAGACCGAAGTAAGTCTCATTTATAACCCTGAAGTAATCAGTGTACTGAAGTAACTCATAAAACAAATAAGGGCTTAGTAATCGCCTTTACAGGTTGTCCTGTCTCCATTTGCTGAACTTTAATTCTATATGCTGATTCTATGTTTGAGAGTTTTCTGTAAAACTGTAAAACAGCTTGATGACTATGGAGATTCTCAGTCATCCAGGTCACAATTATCCCAAAGATGCTTTTTTTCAAGGGGCAACTGGACTTTCTGGTATTTTTTGAAGACATTTTGCTTCCCATCCAAGCTTCTTGGATGAGAAGTGAAATGTCTTCAAAGAAAAACCAGAAAGTTCAGTTGTCTCTTGAAAAAAAAAGCTTGTTATTGGGAATTATATCCTTTTTTATGCTTTCAGGTTAGTGTTGATTCCTGGTGACTGGCTGGACAAGTCCTTGCAATGTTGTCATATTTTGTCATATTTCTAAATATTGTGTTATATTTGGCAATGTAGTCTTTAATTCTAATTTTATAATGGAAATATGAAGATACAAAACTATAAACTCCACGAGGATCTATGTGGTTTAGATATGAGGTGAAATATCCTTATCTATCCCTTCATCCTTACAGTAACTATGACTAGGATAGCTAAAAGGGAGATTCTCTAGATTCATACAGGACATGTCTTACTCCCAATAACTTCCTATTGTCATTTCAATGAAAAATACCCTGAAAATACTTGTGATTCTTAAGCCCCAAACCTAATATAGGAGGAAGAGTAATTTCATTTGTTGCACCTGCTTTTCAGTTTCCTGCTGTTATTCATAGAAAAGGCCTTGGGCATGAAAGCATGGCTGGAGTTATATAACACCAATTGACCCAAGGAGCAAATATTGGATCAATAATACATGGGAAGAATAAAGTCTTTCAATGAGCGATGACATCTAGCCTGACATCTGTTTCTTGGCTTCCCTACAGTCATGCTGTTGTATATAGAACTCTTCTGAGCTAAGCGGGGTTAGGCTGAACCAGTATCTGAATAGAAGGGGGGGGGGATATTTTCCATTATAGGGAACAGTTTGCTTCAAATGGTGATATACTTGCCAGGCCCTGTATATGAACTTGACTCTTTGATAATAGCTGCCTGGCATGGGATAGTGACTGGGAATGCCATGTTACGCATTTCAAAAAATGCATGGGGTAGCCAATTGCAGACAGAACCACTGTGATGCATACATTATAATTATGAAATCCACGACTGTGTAATGCAAAACAGCCCTCCTCCTCCAAGAACTGGTTCTTCTTAAGACCTGCAAAAAAAAAAAAAAAAACCCAAACCAATGACAGCCTTTTCAGTAGCAGCTCCGACCCTTTGGAACGATCTCCCCGTGGAGATTCGTACCCTCACCACCCTCCAGACCTTCCGCACAGCCCTCAAGACCTGGCTATCCCGTCAGGCCTGGGGTTAAAGATTATAATCCATCCCCGCCCGAATGTTGAATGAATGTTGCTTTACTCTTTTAATTATGTATTGTCCTATATGTCATTGTATGTTTCCCCTTCCTATATAAGTTGTAAGCCGCCCTGAGTCCCCTCAGGGAAAAGGGTGGCCTATAAATAAACTTAACCATAACCAACCATAACCATAACCATTTAAAGATGTTAAAAATATACTCACCAGTATTGCATATATACTGATGAGTATATACACAATATTGTATATATGAACCCATCATTGCTGCGTTCAATGAAATTGCATTATCATGCCACAAATACTGCCTCTTTCATGCACGTAATGGCATTGTACATGTAGATAAAGTGGGAATTGTGTCATGTCTCTGACCTTCTGCTTTCGTCATGCTGCCTCCATCTTGCCACCCTCCTGAAGATGCTGCTTGCTAGTGCCTGTACATTCAGCATTATCGAGAAGAAAGCATCAAGTGACACCATAATAAATGACATAGGGATTCTGTGAATAGACCCACATGAACCAGGCTGATGCTTCAAGCTCAGTATTTATTTTCAATTATTACTTTTGTATATACTGTCTTTCTTTTGGAGCTCAAGGTAGAGGACATAGCATTTCCCCCTCCAATGTTTCCCAACAACAACATCATGTAAGAGAGACGAGATTCAGCAATAATAGTAATAAGCTCAAAGTCACCTGATAAATTAATATGGCTGAGGCTGGAGCTAAACCTACCATAGAGCTTCTATTTTAATCCACCACCACATATTGGACAATTGGATACTTAGGGGCCTGAACTGAATTCTGCAGCTGCCCATACTGAAAATCCTCTGATGCTGTTTTTCAGCTAGGGGTTTTGCCTCCTTTTCTATCTCCCAGGCGCAAATCAGCAACTTATACCTGGATATAAGCCTCCCTGAACTCAAGGAAGCTACCTCATAAATAGCCTGTGTAGAATCATATTCTTTAGCTGCAATCCCAAACATGCTTACTTGGGAAGCTCAGTAAAATTCTGAGAAGGCAACCATGGATTTCATAATTCAATTTTTTAAAACCAAACTGATGGGGGCATGTTTAATAGACTATTTGTGGTTAACTTTCTTCTTTCACCCCTTAATTGATACTAACAATATACTGTACATCCCAAAATCAATATTAAAAAACCAATGTTTCCCTCAATGTTAGCGTGGGCATACATGCAAAGTGAATTTAAACTCTTTTCAAGTTGGCTGGGCAATCTTAGGGGATGAAGCCAGGGAAAGCTTGAATATTCCCTAAACCGTGTTTGAGAAAAGCCTATTCTTTTCTCTACCTTCCTTGCATCTCTAGGAAATGATCTGAAACATCTACTTCAATTTGGACTATTAACAGATGGTCGTTGGTATTTAGTTATTTTTAATCCAAACAGGGATGATTAGCTATCATGGGTTGAAGGTGGCTTGTCTTGGCAACTAAAGTAGAAACTCATTTCAATTTATCCCCATTTGGATGAATAACCAACTGCCCTTCCTTGAAGGAAGAGAGTACAGACACTCATAAATTGTTGTGCTGAACTATATTTCATTTTGCCTAGCTATGAGTCAATAATATTGGTTTGGTCATATTATAGCACAGCTGTACACATTCTTCCCAGATACAAAGCTGCAAACCTGATGCCTCCAGGATTGTTCTACTTTAGCAGTTATCTGAGTAGACAAAGTAATTTGGATTGTAGAGAGGAACTGGGAATGGAAATATTGCTTCTAATTACCTGCAGAGGAGACAGATAGTGGATGCAACTTACTAGACTGGCCAGAATATATCTGTTTCCCCCAGTTATTCTCTTTTCTCCCCCCTACCTCTGTGCATGTATCTTTGTGTATGTGCATGCCAAACCCAACATGAACATCTGGCTTAATGTCACTAATTTGGGGATTCTTGTAAAGAATTAGGGGTAGAAAATTCGTAACAAGATGCAACAGATTAGAGAGTGTTGAAAATGAAAACAGCAGGTTATTAAATTGAGTGCTAAATGGTGAGGATCTAAACATTTTTGCACCACATAGAACTGTTTATGAGGCCAAAAAAGGACACTTAGTTGTGATAATATTTCAACGCTACATTGATTCAATTAATGAATATGCGGGTGTTCAAGGAAAAAACTAAGTGCCTTTTGTAGATTTGTGGATTTTGGGGTATGTATGAATAGTATTAACATATGACCAGTGGAAAATAGTGTCACTATAGATTCAAGGCGGGTTTTATATTCAAATTATAGACCAGCTGAACAAGTAAAAATGTTCCCAGGAGATGATAGCCATCTGAAAAGAGGACATATCACTTGCTGAAGCCAGCAGATCAACTGTTATGTTACCTAAGTGAAGTGAAACCAATTGGATTTGCTAAAGAAAGGAGGAAACCTGTTAAGAAATGAAAGCAGTAAGTTCAGACCTTAAGGACCATGAAGACTAAGTATACTTAAAACAGAAATGACAATGTGAATTTGGAGAAAGGCATCTAATGAGCACTTTTTGTCCTCTCAGGCTGAAGATCTATTTCTACACAAACATGAGCTCACACCATCTGTGCTCTGTACAGAAAGGAAAGGTTCTCAGTTTATGCAATAACTGAACCTAACCTGAAAGGGACAGATGAATGGGAGGTGGACCCTTTGACCTCAAGGTCACCAAAGGGTTGGACCCCTGAGCAGTCCAAATGCAAAATTTTGGTTGTTAACAAGCAGCTTCCTCTTTAATATTTGTTCTGCCACCACGGGTGACAAGAGATAGATGACTTTCCTTAGGGCTGAAGTTTCGCAGGAGGCTACAAGATCTTTTGCCCTTTTCTTAATTCCTCTGGGTAAAAAAAACAACTAGAGTTATCTACAAGTGGCATCTCAACATTCTTCACTCATGGTAGTACAACACCTTTGTTTCCCTCCTCCTAGTTTTTGTATCCTTTCACTTATGGAAAACTAATCACCACTGGCAGCCTGACCACTGCTTTACATAGGCTCAAATTCAGGATTTAAGTCCATTTGAGCAGTAGATAAAGTAACTTCTGCAAGGAACTGGTTGAAATATTCAAAAATCTGGAAGGCAGAACAAATGTCCTTCAAGAAGTTTAGCTTTGTTGTAATACTCATCACGTGGAGACAATATAAGGAGAAGCTCAGTATTGAAATCTGGTTGCTATTATACTATTTCTTTGTACTAGTTACTATGCAGTGGGGTGGCCACAAAGGGCTGCCTCCTTCCAGGATGAGATTCTGGATCTTGTTAGGAATTGTTAGATACAGAATCATAAAATCAGGAATCACATAGTTCAGGGATGTCAAACTCATGGCCTGTGGGCTGGATGCGTCCACACACTGGCACCACTCCCATGACCAGTTTAGCGAAGGGGAAAAAAGTCATGATATGTCACATGACACCAGTGTAATGCTGTGAGTTGACACCCTTGAATAGTTGGAAGGAATACTCATAGCATCTTCTGACAAATGGCTGAAGGTAATGAATGCCATCCACGCTGCAGTAGTATAAGGAGTTCCTCACTGGCTCTTATCCAATTCTCCATAGCTACGATAAATAACTGTATCTCTGTGACAACTCTTAGCAGACAAGGTTAAGACAGCCAATGGTGAAGAATGCTGGAACTCTGATTCTGCATTCTGCATTAACTGTTAGAAAGATACATCCACGAGACAATATATTTTCATATTCTATTCATTTCAAATCAGATCTGATAGCTTGATTTGACTATATGGTTCAAGTTCTTCATGTACAAAACCAGCTTCATTAGCTCCATTTCTACATGTGATAACATTATAGCAATGTTTACCAGTCTGATACTGGGACTCCAATCCCCCAAAGTCCACCAAGACAAAGGGAAAAAAGCTATGCTGGCTGTCTATTCTGGAGCTCTAATCTGAAAAACTCCGCAGGAGTGCTGGATTAGGGAAGATGTTGTATGAAAACAAATGATATCTATAACCACAATTCAACGGAAAGTCTGTTGTATATGGCCCATATGCCATATGGGAGCCACACAATGAAATCTCATTATTTATATATGAAACACTCAGGTTTTCAAGCATCATTCTACCTAATAGCCAGGCAGGGGGAATCGCTTCTAATTAAAGCTATTACTCTTGTCTCACACAGAAGGCTTCAATGGAAACAAATATGTATACAGTACACATAATTCTCTTCCTCTTCTCTCATCTCTCTCTCTCTCCTCTCTCTCTCTCTCTCTCTCTCTCTCACACACACACACACACACCACACACACACACACACACACACACACACACACAAATACACCAATGCATGCACAGGGAGCTGGCTTTAGACCTTTTGACTAGATCTTAGGCAAAGTCATTTTTGGTGCTCCCTGTAGTTCGGCTTATCTTTCAATTAGGATTTTCAAAAGGTACCCTCTTGTTTCTTCTTCTTTTTTAAAGTGTTTTTAAAATCCTGGACATTTTTTCCCCTGTTCTCTAGCATTTTGATGCTGTTTACCCACTAAATATTTTTAATTACATCAGCACCTATTGTTGCCATATAGCACAATCTTGTGAAATTATAGATATGCTGGTTCATGGAGTTCACTGTTACTTTTTACTGCATATTTGGAAGTCTTTAAAAGAACTTTTGGTATCTATAGGCTGATGCCTATAGATTGACCTTAGACTGAAGCGAGTTCTGCATGCAGAACATCATCAAAGAAAGCAAAACAGAAGTCATTATTTTGATAAAGGCATCCATTATCAATGTGACTACAATCTGTGATCTTTACTCTTCCAGCCAGACAAAGTATTTGCACATCATCATTTCTTGTAAATATATTAATTAAGAATCCATCACATCTGGCAGAATAAATTTTGGCTTAGATGAAGGGAGAGATTAGGACAAGATTTAGGGATATATCAAAATAGCAAACTGCATTTTCAATTTAGAATTCTAAAAGGATTAATGCTAAAGGCCTGATCTATCTGACAGCTACTTAATTTAACATATCATACTGCTAATTACTCTTCATGTTAGGATAGTACATGCCAGTATGCAAACAGTCATGCCTGCAAATTCACAAATAGGAACATAGGAAGCTTGCATGTTCATCAGCTTTGGTATACATGAGTCTGTTTCACAATTACTGAAGACACTAAGTTACAACAGAAAGTAGTTTAAATCTGTCTCAGCAATTTTATATTATAGGAGAACTCCTTACTAGCAACTAGAATAAATGTCATGTGCAAAGGATTAATGTACGATAAAGGATTAATGGGTGTAATTACTTCCAAAGGGAAGGCAGGCATGTTAAGGATTTAAGAGTTGGTTGGCAAAATATCTGTATCTTTCTAGAACTTACCCATTATTATGAAGGTATCCCCCTTGTGTTTTAGTTTTGGCATAACATTACTGTAATGAGAGAATCAACTCCACAAGCAGTGTGGACAATTCCAGCCCAAGTATCCATTTTGGTAGAGGAAGAAGAGATCAACAATGTTATTGCTATGAAAACAATGATGAAATATTGGAGACATATCACTTATGTTCCCACTGCTTCTTTTTCTTTTTACATTCTCATTGGGTGTCGAATGCTGTCACAATGTCTTGAAACCTGAATGATGCAAAGCATGGGAAAATCAGTAACATTGCACATGTTTCCCATGTTCAACACAGTCTGAGATTCAAAGCTTTGATGCAAATCCCACCACAAATATAACATTCCCTGTTGTTTCCATCATCTGATTGAGTTACACACAGAGGAGGTTCATAGAGAGACTTGGCCAGAGTGTAAAAGCACAGCAGCATCTGGAAGCAGCATCTGTATCTATTTTAGACTGAATACGAATGGATCGCCTGAAATGACTGTGTGTAAAGTGAAGGAAAACACTTCAACAATGCTTGTCTGGACACTGCAACTCAAGTCTCTTTGGCACCGTGAACCTGGGGTTACTTTTAGACTGAAGATTGTAAAGTACACCGATTTAGGACAGCAGATACTAACAGTTGTAACAAGCAGTGATCTTAAAGTTCATTACCACAGTGTGTGTGACAAATCAGGTATGGAACAGTTGGAAGGAGAACTATTCATTATACATTAGAGACTATCTCAATTCAACACTAAATCATCAGATCTTTGAATTTAATATTTAAACACCTGGACTGTAATCCTTCCTGGAAAGTATATTTTTTAAAACTCAGTGGACAGCAGTGTGCATGTATATATAAATGATTGCACTGTATGCAACCAAATTATTGCTACCATTTAGCAAAAGAGACACTTCAGGAGACATGTCTCATCTTTAAGACTCATATATTTAAAGCTGCCAAATAAGTAAACCACCAAGGCCTTCATACATAAATACATACAGCGGCAGCAATAAATACAATCTTAAATCAATTTATTGCCTTTACAGCTGAATGCTATAGTTGCCATAGATCTAGCCCTGATTCTTCCTCACTGCCCCTGCATATTTTGTCACTTGTTGGGCTATCTTATGATCTTAATCTGCCAACAAAAGTAGATTATTTCACTATAGGGATCTTGTCAATGAGAAAACATGTCTGGATAAATAAATTGGTTTCTAGGAATCTTATATAGTTTACAGTTCAAATCTTCAACCAGAAACTCTCCAGAAATACGGAGCCATTTCAGAACTGGGACACCTCTTTCCCTCCCATCCTGCAAAGGTATGAACTGATGCAACGTTTAGTGAAGCTTTTCTCAGGAATGAATGGGTAAATGAATGGTTATTGTTTCATACAGTTTAACTAAACAATACCAGTTTGGAGAACTCATTGCAGTCTTGGAAGAAAGTGGCTAGAAATAGCCAGGCCTTAAATTAACCTTGATACTTGTACTAAAAGGAGTAACATTCAAAATGTTGTAATAATTCCAAACTCACCGGTCACCTTTCACTTATTTTTTCCAGTATGTTAACTTGGGCACCAATCAGATCTATCATCAATCGCTTATGAAGAGGAAGATTATCTAGACTAGTTGTATAGTAAAGGAATGAAAAGTCACTCTCATTTCTAGCAAGGCAACAGATGGAGGCAGGTCAACATGGTGCTTATATATTGAATTTGGACCACTTCCCATGTATTATGTTTCTCTATTTACAATTTACACACTTCAAGATTTCTGCACCATACAAGGTGCATGAGCCATGGCACAGTGGTTAGGGTGCAGTAATGCAGGCTACTTCTGCTGCCTGCTGGCTGCCTGTAATTTGGCAGTTCAAATCTCACCAGGCTCAAGGTTGTCTTCTGAGGTCGGTAAAATAAGGACCCAGATTGTGGAGGGCAATTTGCTGACATTGTAAACTGCTTAGAGAGAGCTGTAAAGCACTGTGAAGCAGCATATAAGTCTAAGTGTTATTGCTAGTAGCATAAAGATACTTTCTCTTTGAAAATCTTTATTGCTAAACAACATTCTCTGGAGAAAATAAAGTAACAAAAAGTCTTCATAGATCTTGGAATGGTAATCTTTGCAGCTGAAGTATAAACTTTCCAATAGTTGCTTAGAATTCAACTATTTCAAGACAAAAATAATTGCATTAAGCAAATATCTCCTCAAACATAATAGAACACTTGTGGTAATGTAATAGACAATTTGTGTCCTGGAATGTTCAGGAAATAATAATGAAGTTCACATGTTCTTTTTGAGAATTAGCGTGCCTTTGTAATTGTCAGGCTTACAGAGTTTATTTCAGAGGACAGTCTTTGCTGGGGATATGCTCGGATGAGTTTGCAAAGAGGAAATCAGGTTGAAGGATTTTGCAATCCTAAATCCATTGCACTGAGCTGTATAACTCATGACAGAGGGAACTTCTGGAAAACAGGGAGGCATGGCAATATTAAATTAATATTTCATGCAACTAAATCTGTTACTGAAGCTTTTCTTTTTTTAATGTGGTGGTGAAGTTGGGTGTGTTTGTGCATTTACTTAAAAAAACACCCTCCAAGGCAAAGAGTATTACAACCAAAAACAGTGTTTAGAATTTGTTGTCTCACTATATAAGTGATGCTTTAGGACCATTACTGAAAATAATAGTGACATTAAAGTAAACCTAATGTTTTTGCACATATTTATCTTCTTTGTAATTCTGTAAGGGCTGCACCTGAATCATATCTCTCTGAGTAACTTTCTTGCTCTTCACTGTGTAAAGGTATACATTCTATATTTGTAAAGTCAGTAAAATTTTCCAATATGCACAATAACCCAATAATGCCTTTTAAAAACTTCTCTTCCCATTAAACTGTCAGCAGGGAGCTGTACTCTTATGTTTTCTGCAGACAGCTTTATTTAAGCTTTATACAAATTAAATAGGCTTTTTGCTACACTGTGAACTCTATTTTAATTGTTTTTTGCTACCAGGAGGCAAGGTGTGTAGTGCTCCTTTGACCTTTGTCAGCAGGTAGATAGTCAACATTACGCTGCATTGTGAATCCAACTAGACTAATAGCTCTTCTTAGCATTTTTTTGCAAAAGAAAGTGTTGCTTACTTATTACAGGATCAATAAATGGTGTTAATAAATAGTTTTAGGGACAATAGCAGAGAATATTTGTCCCATAAAATGTCTTACTCTTAGACATATTTGAGTTTCCCTTCCCAGTGGAAAGGATAGAAAGCAAGAAAACACACATCAGACTAAATGAGACACCTTGTGGATACATAAGCCAAATAAACCCAAATGAAGCCAGCTTATCAGTCTCCACCAGAAGGACTAATGAGAATTGGAGTAAGGAATAATGTAAGGAATAATGAGGTAAGGAATAATGAGAATTGGAGTTAAACATATTGGTAGGTCTACATGTTGTTCATTTCTTCTCCAAGATATTGAAAGACAATATGGTCAAATCTAGCTGAGAAAAGAAGTGGAAACCAGTGCAAACCATCCAGTGGAGTCATGATATAACTGGGATATCTGATACTACTTAGCAATTATGTTTATGTTAACATAGATAAACAATACACAAGGCAGTGATCTAGTTGTGATGTAGCCAAGTCATGGTTAACTCTATTGTGGTTTGAATGAGTCATATACTGAGACTTGCATGTTAAGTACACAAACACACTCTGTTACTGTTATTTGGAAGTTCAAGAGCAGCAAAGGATCAAGGGCACTTTGAAATTATGAAGCTGTTTTTCTTCTTATAGAACATGTTGAATCCCCATTAAGAGCCATGGTGGTGCAGGGGTTAGAATGCGGTACTGCAAGCTACTTCTGCTAACTGTCAGCTACCTGCAATTTGACAGTTCAAATCTCACCAGGCTCAAGATTGACTCAGGCATCGATCCTTCCAAGGTAAGTAAAATGAGGACCCAGATTGTTGGGGGCAATAGGCTGACTCTGGAAACTGTTTAGAGAGGGATGTAAAGCACAGTGAAGCTGTATATAAGTCTAAATGCTATTGCTATTATATTGTCAGGATGACCACTCTGTAAAGCAAGCAGCATGATGTGGCTCACACAGTACATTCAGCACAGTAGATGGGTACACAGTAAGCCTACAACAATTATATTTGAATTGGAAGCAATGTATAGATTGTAAACATGAATCCCCACAGATACTTTGAATATCTTTAGGATAGAAATGGCATAAGTTTCACTCCTAGGACAGGGAAGAGGAATACTCTCTGATGGGGATTGATTTGGGGTTTGGTCAGAAGCATTATTTTACTCTCTTGCCTTTTCTAGTAACTTCCTACAAGAGGAACTGTATAAGAACATTATTTAGACTAGTACAAACATGCTTCAGCAACCCAGAACAAGGAAACAGACCATCTTTATAGTATCTTCCAACAAAATGATACCCACACAGCTTTATCATATAGTGCTTGACTCAACCCGTTCCAGCATAACCAACATATGCCATGAAAAGAATAACACTACCATACACCAAAAACATAACAGAAGTAACCAACAGACTATTGTAGTCACATGGCACTATCATAGCACACAAACTAACAAAAGCTCTCCATACTATCTTAAGAAATCAAAAGGCCCAAAAGCCCAGGTAGAAAAATGGGAGTTATCTACAACATACAGTGCAAAGACTATAGCAGCCACTATATATAAGGCGACCAGATTTTCAGATTGGTAAAGAGGGACACCTTTGACTGGGGGGGGGGGGTGTTGATTAAAAATTTTATACAGAGCAACAAAATTTTTCATACAACGCAAAAATAGTATTGTAATTTTTTTTATTTCAACATAACTACAATTTACAAATATAAATTGTAACTGTTGCCAAACATCAAAATTTTGATCATGTGTCCATGAGGATGCTGCAACGGTCGCTAAGTGTGAAATGGTCACTAAGTGTGAAAAATGGTAATCAGTCACTTTTTTCAATGCCATTGTAACTTTGGTCACTATACCACCTTTCTTGCCACAGTTCTTAAGTGAATAACTGCAGCTGGTATTTTGTATTTTGGATAGAATCTTTTTTTGAATAGTCTAAGACAATTTAAAAAAAGAATCCACACAGAATAAATTGAAGTAAAACATTTCGAACTAGTCCACACAGAATAAATTGAAGTAAAACTATTTTTAAAAATTCTAAGCACAATATATTTCAAAGTATTGTGCATAGAATTTTTAAAAATGGTTTCACTTCAATTTATTTTGGATAGAATCTTTTTTTAAATAGTCTAAGACAATTTAAAAAAAGAATCCACACAGAATAAAACTATTTAAAAAAATCCTATGCACAATAAATAAAATATTATTTTAAAATACATTAAAAAAATAAAAGAAAAAATCCAGCTCACTTACCAGCAGGCAGGCACTCCAAGTCAATCCAGAATGATGTAGATGTTAATACAAAGAAGTGAGCAAATTAAAATGGTGAAATTAGTCATGGAAATATTTTTCAAAGAAATTTTGCCACCATTTTTTCCACACGAGCCGACCTCCAACCTCCGTGCCCCTCCCCTCCGGGAAATCCAGGAAGGAACACTCATGACTTCTCTAGCCAATGTATTTCCTGGAGCTCTATGGTACTGGGTCATTTTTTCTTATAAAAGGAGGTAATAGGGCGGGGATGTGGGTCCGTTTTCTTGCTTTAAAGTTTTAATATCTTCAATGAAAGTACTGTGACAGAGAGAGAGGGTTAGACAGAGTGTCTTTTGTCTTGCCCCAGTTAGGATTTCTTAAGCAAATCCACTGGGCTTTCAACATGAAGCCAGAAAATCGGGACTTTTTAAAAACGCCCCGGGACATGGGACAAATTGTTATAAATCGTGCCAAAATCCCGCCAAAATCAGGATGTCTGATCACCTTAACTATATAGGACAGACAGGCAGAAGACTAGCAGAGTGCATTTATGAATACCAACTAGCAATCAGAAGACATGATGAAATCTTAATCTCTTAACACATGGACAGACTTAACATAGTTTCAGCAGAGAAACTGTGTACATCCTAGGCTAAGCTAAATACAAAGACACTAGAGAATTTTTGGAAGCTTGATATTCAGACAAATCAGCCATGAGTAGACACACAGAAATAAAGCATATTTATACACCATTCAAACAATAAAAAGGAAACTAAAAGACCAGAACACATATTCTCCACAGCCAATAGTCCAATAAACAGGGATTAACACCAGACAAACAATCAAGCAGAAAACAATACTCTAATCAAGGAAATAACAACAAGTAGCAAAGATCCAGTGGTTCATCAACTCTGTCCTTTGAGGTTTTATTAGTTTTTGTTTTCTTATTATTTATAATTATTATTTTTATTTTACTTTATTTTTATTTTATTTTACTTTATTTTTAAAGTTTTGTCAGATGATAGACATGTTGATTCCATGTATGTTACCTAGTTGGGTAATGCTACTACATCTGCAAGCAAATAAGCAAACTCAGAGAGCACCAAGGGCTTCACAGTTCAACCATGAGATACATATATTCTTTTTTCTACTGGAACTTGTATTTTTCTCTTCCCGACACTCAAGTTTTCTTTGCAAAGAGCATTTGAAATTAAAACTGTCAGGTGGTTTATTTTTGCTTTTGGAAATTTTGAAGGCACCTCTACAGGGGGGCTTTCATCCAATTCAAAACTAACTCTGGACTTGTGTGACATCATAATGTTGGTTTGTTCTGAAATATTAATTATCTGATCTCCCGCCAATGTACTGTATGTGAAACTAGAGGACAGCCATGGTTTTCTTTAAAACTTTAAGACTTTGCAAAGCCGAGGTGGCGCAGAGGTTAGGGTGCAGTACTGCAGGCCACTTCAGCTGACTGTTATCTGCAGTTCAGCGGTTCTAATCTCACTGGCTCAAGGTTGACTCAGCCTTCCATCCTTCCGAGGTGGGTGAAATGAGGACCCAGACTGTGGGGGCGATATGCTGACTCTGTAAACCGCTTAGAGAGGGCTGAAAGCCCTATGAAGAGGTATATAAGTCTAATTGCTATTGCTATTACTATCTGTTTTCTATTGGTAGGAACTCTTGACTCATCCTACTGAGACTCCTAGACTTTCTTTTCCTCTATCCTGAGCCAATATTCAATCATTTTACCTTTACAGTTATTATTTCTTTATTTACATACTTTATATGACTGCTCAACTCATAACAGTGAATCTGGGCAGCATACAAGGTTGAAACTCTGAGTCGCCTGAACTGCCAGACACGTGATAGATAGATAGATAGATAGATAGATAGATAGATAGATAGATAGATAGATAGATAGATGATAGAATCATTGTTAAATTTAGTGGAGGAATTATAGCAGGGAAACTTCCAAATTTATAAATGATCTTTAATAACTTAATTTCTGACTACATCTTGGAGGAGAATACACTAGTATTTTTTAAAATGTGGAGTAGTAGTCAAAGGATCTGATTTCCCCTGAAATTCTGTTTCCTGAGCTATTTGTGGTAGCTCAGGAAACAGAACCCTGATGGTATATCATTTTTGGTGCTCTTCTCTTGGTCAGCTGGCGGGACTGTTCATTGACTCAGGTGGCTTCTGTGTATTCTAAGAATTTTCAAGTAGTGAAAGATAGTGAAGATAATTGCAGGTCAGATTTAAACTACTTTGGAGGGGTTCAGAAGTGGAGATTCTGGCATGGAAGAGTCTTTGCTTTGCACAATAACTGATAATAATAACAATAATAAGGAGCTATTCAATATTAAACAATAGAGGTGGACTAGTGTTCAGGAGTCGGAGATGTTCGATTGGGTGAATGGATGAGGCAGACTCAGGCTAACAGTAACAACAACTCTTTATTAGTCAAAACTATGTACAATCCAGCAAAGACTGCAAGGTGAGAAACGGAGTTCAAATTCTCACGCTGTTCTCTCTGTACATGTGATAGACCTCATCTTTGCTGTCAGAGAGGTCTTGCTCTGCAGTCTCATGATGCACTTCGGCTGATCTGTGCATGCTCTTGGGGCTCTTTTGCCTCTGCAGCTTTTCCATCGACTTGGTTGAGGACTCTGTTGCTTTGGCCTCGTCTAATGTGATTTGCAGCATTAAATTGGTTTTTGCCAGCAACCTTCGCTGCAGGTTGATGTCTCGCATCCCGCAAATAATTCTATCTAGTAGCAGTTCATCTAGATTGTGAAACTCGCAATATGCTGCGGCTTTACGAAGTGCAGCAACATATTGGTTGATCATTTCGCCTTCCTTCTGATTATGGAGGTTGAATTCGTCCCTCCGGATTTATTTAGATGGCTTGGGAGTGTAGTGTATCTTCAGCATCTGTTGAAGCACTGACCAAGCGACTGATTGTACAGGCGTTGGCTGGGATAGGTCCTTGGTGGTGTCGAATACCTCTGGCCCATAGTAGCTCAGGAACATGGCTTTCTTTTGACCTTCGGACAGGCCCAGGAGGTCATCGGCTTCGAGGAAGCATTCGAACCTCATCATATATGAATCCCAGTGCTCAGTGGCTGGATCCTACAGAGTTGGTGGGACATGCGTAGTCATCTTGATTTAGTCAAGGCAGATTTGAATTTGCCACTTAAAGATGGCCGCTCAATGCTGCGCTTAGCTCTGGGCTGGATTGTGTTGCTGGATTGTCAGTCTGCTCTTTTTGTGCCTAATTGCCTTCCAATCCCACCTTCTCGCTAGTGTTAGATCGGTTGAATGGATGAAGCATACTCAGGCTAACAGTAACAACAGCTCTTTATTAGTCAACACTATGTACAATCCAGCAAAGACTTTTTCTGGCAGCAGCCCTTGTCTAGGGAGCTGTCAGACGTCTTAACCAATCATCTTTGAGTATTTTTTCGCCAGATCAGAAGACCTTGGTGGAAACTACCATACTGTCTGTTAGTATTTAACAAGAGACTTACTAGAAGAAAATGTTTTCACATGTCTATGGATTTCTGCTCCCATCATGTAGGATGCTTGGGGATACTTTCAGTATGAGGGTGACGTGATTTGTCACACTAGTCCATCATGCCTATTCTTACTCAATTAATACTTTAATTTCAATGAATTTTGCCCAGGAAAATTTTCCATAAGGATATGAAAAGGGTGAGAGCTCATTCCTTGTTAAACTCTGCAATTACCTCCTTAGACCCAAGATACTTATTCAACTGGACAGATGGCCCAAATTTGCATCAGAATTTATGCAGATGAAAAGCAGCCCTATTGACGTAGAAAGCTATGTTAATTGGTGCCAGTTTTTCCAAAATATACCCTTGTCATTTGAGGTGTTCTCTTGCCAAGGTTTATAATAAGAGTGTAGGCCAACCTTTAATCAAGGTCAAATCTTTTTTCTACTTTTGATTGGAATATGACAAACTATGAACTTTGGGAAACTGACAGTTGATGTACTTAGTCATCTGGTCTAAAGGCCAAAGTTTGTAAATTTTATGTAGCTAGTTCATGTTGAATCAGGAAGAATGCCACGCCAAATATGTGACCATTTGACCCAGAGGATTTTAATGAATCCATGTTTACACTGCAGAAATACCTGTGTTTTGTACTCCAGATACTATTAGGAAAGGTGTATGAAAAGAACATCTAATATGTACTTTTATGGATCATTTCTGCAGAGAAATAAGACATTTTCTCTCAAGTCAGGGTCATATCTCTTCTATCAATAGCATCTTTTTATCAAATCAGTTGCTCCAAGTCTTCTGATAAAACAATAAGGTGAACTTTTGGTGGAGGCATTAAACATATCTCCATGGAGAATGGAGACAGTAACAATTTGCAAAGACTGAGTCAACTGCTCTTTGGAACCTCACCAGAGATGGAAAAGACAGGGGATTGTCCACATGAACTCGAGAAAGTTGCTTCTAATGAAAAGACCACAGGGTAGGTTCTAGTTTAGTTTGTATTAGTTTTTATTATTGATTTTATACACAGACACATTGACACACACATATTCTCTCTCTCTGTGTATATGTACACACACATACAGTATACATACAATACGCACACACAATATGTTTGTGTGTCTCTGTGTGTGGATATGTATAGTCCTAATAATTTTCCAGTAAAATAAATAAATAAAACAATATGGTAAATGTGATAGAAAAACCTGATACCTGTCAGGATTATTAGAGTACAATCCAACTATGCAGCCTTTGTGACACAAAGCTTTCAAACTGAAGTTTGAGACAAGAAGATTTGAACTTATTTTCTCAAAAAATTGATCTTGAATGAATATGTGTTCAGTACATACAATGAATAATATGCTCTTACATTAGAGTCAGTATGTTGGTTTACAGGGCAATTTCTAGATCAGGGGTATCAAACTTGTGGCCCGCAGGCCGGATGTGTCACACACGGATCACGCCCACCCCTGGTTTAGTGAAGGGGGAAAAAGTCACAATACATAATGTCACGATGATGTGACGATGCAAATTTGACACCCCTGCTTTAGATTGTAGAGCCTAGTTTGCATAAAATAGAGAGGTCATACATGAGGTAAAACTGCATTGCAATTGTACATTGCCAATAGTCCAAAATGTACCAGACCCGACTAGAACTGCAGTGTTAGCTCATCAGCCTTAGTGTACATCCATAGGATTCTCTTGGTACCACCAGATTGTACCACCAGAAAAAAAGCAACATTTTTTTTTCTGGTACAACCTATTTTTAGCTAACCCATACTGGTTTCTACTAATCGTCTTGCTCCTTGA